>NC_056731.1:1082418978-1082506478 GCF_019279795.1 Protopterus annectens | reverse complement strand
AGAGTATTGTCTCTTCACTGAGTTGCAACTTGACAGGTCATACCCCAGGATTCAATAAAATCCATGTAGGCTCCGTATAGAGCTTACACGGAATGTACTTGTCTACGCAGGCATGGTGCTCCATCAGCAGCATGCCATGCATATTAATCATGGTGTGCTGCCAAGGGAGATCACACTAACACAGATATTAAATCCATATAAGCAGCAGTGTAGTGTCCCATGGTTGTGGATTGTCCAGGGAATTCCTGGACAGATGTTATGTACAGGATAATGTACATACCTGCAATGTATCCTGGTAGTCTAGAAATACGCATGAATTGTAATTTTTTTTTAATGCCTGTTTACACTGCGTGACATGGAGCGCAGCAATGCTGATCTGTGCTTACATATACACAGCTGACACCTGCTAGACATCTAAAAATAGAAACCAGATGTAATTAATTATTTATTTTGCTTTATTTGAATGCTCATTTGCACTGCGCAGAGCACAGCAATGCTGAGCTACTCTTACACATGCACAGGTGACATTTGCCAGACACCTATAAATAGAAACTGGATGCATTTCATTCTGTGTTTTTGTCTACATCTTTTTATTTTATTTTTTGTATGGCCATTTGCAATGTGCAGCATAGTGCTTAACAACACCAACAGGTAGCTTACTAATATATGTGAAGGTATACTGGTTTTCTTGCTATCCAAGTAGCTAAAGAGGTAGACCACCTCCAAGTGTTGCAGGTCCCGGGTTCAAGTCACCAGCAGTCATACCTTTTTACATTTATTGCTGTGGAAATGTGTGAGGTGACCAAAAGGGTGGTGCAATGTAAAAACAAATTTGTTACATTTGAAAATGCTGCATGGTGCTAAGCACTGCTTAAACATGGTTAACAGCTACTCCTATTTCTGCGTTGCTAAGCTTCGCTAAAATGTGGTTGTGTAAGTTTGCCCAATGCTAAGCAATGTGACACATTTTTCAGTGTTGCAGTATGAGGAGTAAAGGAGGGAAAACAGCCTATATTAAGAACAATAGGTGGGAATTCAGCAGCATTCATTGGAGTCTTATTAACTTGTTGATATGCTTTGGTGATGTTGGTGAGGGACATGCTTTCAGGCACAGAGGTGGTGTGTGCAGGAGTCCAGAGTGTTTGTTGGACTCCTAGTCCAAAACAATGAACCCTGTCTGTTGCAGGGCAATTACCAGGGTTTAGGATGTAAAGCTGAAGCCTGGGTTCAGTTGGCCAAGGGTCTTACCAGTGTTACTGGTACCCCCTGTATTGGCGAGCAGTGTCATAATCACTAGGACTACCTGACGCGAAGAAAGAGAGGAACCTTGGACATTTGGGTCCAAGAGGCTAGGGATGGGCATGCCCCACAGATATGTAAGTATATTTGTCACTATATTACTAAAATACAAGCTGAATCTGTGTAGAACTGGTATGCATAATGGTGTGCTTCTCTTCCAACAGCTGCAGCTGAACTGGATTGCAATGTCCAGTCTCAAGCCGGATGCCTGGCCAGGATGCGTCGTGAGTGTGGTAAGCCCCAATATTTTCTGATAACTGCAGTGCAATAATCAATAAACAATACCAATAACAATAAGCAATAAGATGTAAATCAGGATTGTGGTTTGATAACTGTGTTGTAATAAGTGCAGTATGACAGTACTCACTGCATGTCTGTTCTAATGTTGCTGCAGTCAGCTGTAAAACTGAAATAAATAAAGGACGGCTGTCTAGTCTACTTAATGTACACAAACATACCTCTGAAATAAATAAAGGATACAAAAGGAATTGCCTAATAAATGTATTGCACAACCCACAATATGATTCAGGGCTGTCACTCACATAATGCTCTCTATTCTTCTTACTACAAGAGCAGGATATATGGATAAGGTAGCTCACATTCTTGGCAGATATCATGTGTATACTTCACAGATTCTATGGAACAATAACAATAAAGTGCAAAGCAGGATTGTGGTTTCATAAGAATATGTTGAAATAAGTGCAGTAGGACTGTATTCATTGCATGTCTGTTCTCATGTCACTGCAGTCAATTGTTGCATAATGTGTCACAGCTTTTGGGTTCTACTCCCATCCCTGCCAACTAAGACATGATGGCTGTTTAGTCTACTTAATGTACACAAACTTAAGTCTACTTAATGTAAACACTTAATGTACACAAACATACCTCTCAAGTATTACAATTTTTTGTAATGTAATGACATCTGTCCAATCTGTCTGGTCCATGAATAGCAGATAAATGTTTACCTGGAATGCAATGTATTTGCAAATCTGTTCAAAGAGTACCTTAGTAGTTATGTATGTGCACATTATGTGAAACAGTTCTGTGTAGTTGTGTACCTGCATTTGTTAGTGTTTGACCCATACTGTCCCATGCTAACAGCTTGAGAGGTATGTATGTATTGCATTATCTTCAGAAGAATTTGAGTCACTGCACTCACAACTGACACTGCACACCTGTAGAAGTATGTCTTAGCACTCTGTGTATTAATATCATCTGCGGCTTGACTAATGATATTTCTTTATCTTTCTCCCTCACGCCGTATCTTCTTTAATTATTAATGTTATTTATTATTATGATTTAATATTAATATATTCTGTTAAACTAACTGTTTTGTTGGTGTTATGGGTTATTTCATTCTGATTTGCTATTAACCTACTTACTGTTATGTTATTTAATGTTGCGTCACTGTTATGTTATTTAATGTTGCGTCCCACATAATATACCTAAATATGTATTTGCATTATTCAATATTATGTTCTATTATGTTAATACTAATATTGGTTTGGTTATTACTAGCCTTAACTTATCTTTATAGCTAATTTACTACAGTGAGACAAGGTAGGGAAGTTCCAGGTAATCTATCTTTCTTGGCTCCCCCCGGTCATGGCACCTGGGCACAGCACATCTGGAACCCAGCCTGGTGGTGCCCCCTGTGCTGCTCCTTCATTACCTGTGGTGTCAGGTAGTTCTGTCCCTCAGGATGGGACTTGTCCCCATCTGGGAGTGGAGGTGGAGAGGGTGTTGTCACCCATGATGAACTGCCAGTTTTGGTGTGCAGGATTGTGTTCCATGGTTTTGGACACCCTCTGCACCAGATGGAGAGCATGCTGGCCGCCCTGGTGGGGCAGGCTCAACCTGGCATCCAACCTCCACCACTGTCACCCCAATGGCAGTGAAGGAGCAGTGCTGACATTCTCATGGGTGTGGACTTGAGTCACTCTGCTACTTTGTAGAAGTACTTGAGACTGGGATTTCACAACATCCTCCCATCCAAAGTGTCCACCCCCTCTTGTGTCACACACCACCCCTGTCTGCTATCTTGTCTGTCTTGTCTGTCTGCAAAAGCTTCCTCACCTTCCTAACTTACATCCCCCACATGATCTATATCCCTTCCCCAACATTCCACTCTCACCTTAAAAAAAAGTGGGCGCCAGTCCCAAAAATAAATTGTCCCATACATAGCTCTCCATTTTGCACACATGTCCACTGGACACACATAATTTGGTCCAACTGGCTTAACAATGCAGTTATGTTGTCCTCACCACTTTCTCTGGGGTGACAGTTTAAATTCATCTACAAATGTTGTCAAAGTACACAGTTGCTACTCTACAAGAAATGGATAGCTATGGTTCTTACTTACACATTTCCTACACATACCTACCTGCCTTTCACTTTGTTTTCCCCCTATTTGCACCTCATTTCACCACTGTCCTATCTCCCCTTTTTCTTTTCTTTAAAGATTTTTGGTGATGATGTGTGACGTGATGTATCATGCAATGTCGCTAAGCTCAGCTAAATGGAGCTATATTGCTATATGTGTTTTAAATAATAATAAACACATACAAAATAAATGCCTGTTACCTATTTTGAACCCAAGACTATCACACCTGCAGACCACTGCATTAACCTGCCACACCACACACCTGTTAATTAAAAGAGGTGGTTTAAGCAAAACATAGTAATTGCAAGTTGGCGTAAGTAAGCATGTGTAAGCTCAGTTGCTCATCCTGCTGCATCGTGCACAGTTTCTGAAAAAGTAATGGCAAAACTGCAAGTGTAATTTCCAGTCTGGTACAGGACTGCACCACTAGAAAGTCAGACAAACACTTATGGCTGTAAATTATGTTTCTAATACCAGGTACATGGACACTTTTAACAGTGACATGTACACGTACATCTGCTAAAACATCAATGGCAAAATACATGTTCAACTGAGACTCTGGTGGAGAAATACATCCCTATAAAGCCAGGCTCATAATAATGGATATAATGGAGGTATGTTACAGACTGTATTTGTGCAGTTATACCTTCACAAACACACATGCTGTATCAGGGACTCAGTAGCTCAGTATGTTAAAAGTTTTGCAAACAGTAAGTCTTGCCACACATAGTTCTGGATTCAAATACAGTGGTGCGTATAATTTAAATTACACTATAGTGAAGGCATCAATGAATGACGGAGTCATGCACTCTTTATCCACATGAAGCATTTCAAATTAAATGTTTGCTTTTCACTGATGAAAGTCACAGGCCTACAGATTGGAATGCAATTCATATATCCCTATAGCAACACTATAAGTGCATAAAGTGTCAGGTCATGCATTAATATGCATTCAAAGAGGATTTTAACTTGGGTAATGCACGAGGCCCACTAATATCAGAGTTCAGCACACAATCATTTCATAATGACATTACAGATTAGCACAGCTGCACAACTGACATAGACGTATGGAGGTCCTGCTAATAACAAGGACTGTAAGCACACTCATTCCAAATGACAGCAATAATGTAACACGACCTAACAGTTTCCCAAATGGTTGACATAATGGTATAATTACCCCCTATGTTGCTCAAGAATACAACAAACATGTTGCCTAGTATTCTGTTAGTGATACCATTGTCTAACATACTTACCTTAAACACATGCCTTTTTTTTTTTCTAAAAAAAATTTATTTTTCAAACACAGTTGAATAAATTCCATAGTATTTCTATATAACATCTTAAATAACTATGTACGCTATTTACATCAGCCTGACACTATAACAAAACACAATATATGCAATTACTTTATAGGTATAACAATTCAGTTATCAGAGTGTATCTGTTCAGTTATTGTAAAGTGTCGATCAATGATAAGACTTTTTTGCATGGATTGTTAATAAATGGCTTAGGATGAACCTTGAATTCTTTAATTTTAATTTCCAACAATGCTGTGGTCTTCAGTAGGCTGTAGAAGTCTTCCAACATTTGTTTTGTGTTTGTATTCCATCTTCTTGTTATACACTTCCTTGAGATTGCAAGTATTGTCCATACTAGATACATATTTGACTCATTCAAATGAGGACCTTCGTACACATTTAATAATACTAGAGCTTTAGATAAGTTAAATGATTCATTAAATAAAGCTTGTAAAATGTTTTTAATACCATTCCAAAATGGATTAATGTTAACACAGTCGAAAAAAAATGTTATTCCAATCTGAATTGTGTACACCTTCAACATATTCCCTTTGTGGAAGAATTAATTTTAGTAATTCTGTCTGGAGTTAAGAATGCTCTGTGCAAGCATTTCCAATTAAATACTTTCCAGTATTGTGTAAAGGATGTATGTTTTATTGATAATAAAATATTTGATTTAATTTCTTCAGTTAGCTGTAATGAGTGTCATTTTGTTATATAATTCCAATATGAGGATTTGGGTGTTGTTTTATAATTTATCAATATCTTGTAATTTTTCGAAATACTATTTCCCATGTTATAATCATTATATATGATTTCATATAGGTATTTCGTAAGTTTTGGTATTTCTTTAAATGAAGAATTACTAATTATTATGCATAAATCTGGAGAATATGTCAGAATGCTTTGCATAGTTAGCCAATCTTGTCGAATTTTGTTTGTTGTTTCTATTGTTTGGATATCCAGAACTTTTAGTTCTTTGATACATTGAAACCAACAAACAAATCCTTTCTGTTCCCAGGAATTAATTACTTCTCTGTATATTTTTATGTGGATAGCTCTTTGTAACTATGAATGGTGTTAAAAGATCAAACCAGATTTTTAAATCTATATTTGCATTAATAATTTTCCTAAATGAGTCAATGTAATAATTAATCATATGAGTTTTAGTGGGCTTAGTCTTGAACATGTCTTAATTTGCAGTGGAATGGGTACCCTCACTCTGGCCCTGCCACTACAACAAGGCTGCCACAGCTCTCACAGTTACTTCTACAGCTTGTTGCCATCCAAAGTGTTCACACTCGCTGCCTATGCCTATTGCCTGCAGCATGAGCTGCAACCTATAGCACACACATCTGTAACTGCTACAGAAATACCCTCTGTGATGATGTAGTATCTTAACCTCAGGAATGTCCAGCACAACACATCATAAAGTGCTTCTAATCTATATGAAGGCCTTATATCTTGTTCAGTGGTTGCATGTCATTGGCTGATTATGCTGCAAATCAGCTGTGTTAGCTGCAATTAGCATTTCAGAGCCACAGATTGGTTAAGATCCAAACACCTGGTAATGAAAACCATATTATAAAGACAAACAGCTACCTAAGGGAAATAGTTTGTATGAGACTTTCTTCAGAAAGTAAACATGTTGCCCAACAGTTTATATATCTGTACATATCGACAGATGAGTATCATACTCTATCAAATATGTAATCTTTTTGTTTACAAAATGATGCATATGTGTAAATATACATATGGGGAATGGGGATTATAGCATTAAGCCTTTCTTAGAACTGTAATGCTGACATCTGCTTGATCTCCAGATTTGTTACACCTACAGAGGACGTACAGTACATCAAGGGTGGAATGTTTTTTTGTGAATGTGGTACACTGGTCTCATGGGAATGTCCCTGTATAGTGGGTGTAATATCACACTGCTATTTGTTTGGCACTGTTATTCTGACATATTATCAGGGGGGTTGCCCTTAGGGGACACACTACAATAGACTCCTGTGCTGGGTGTGTGATCATACAGCGGTATCTGTCATGGCACACTCAAGAATAGCTGAGTATTGCTAGCATCTGAGTTGTATCCACAGGGTTAGGTATGTTTCCACATTGTGGAATATGACATGTGTGACCAAGCAGTGGGTAATGCCAGGCATTCTGTTCTTGCTTTATCTCTGCATAGTGTACTTCCACTTATGCTATCTTGACATGCGTTCCTATTGTGTTGTCTTGCAGGAAACATGTTCATAGGTTCATAGGTAAGTACTAGGCTATCTGCCAGAGGGCTTCTATAAGCCTAGCCAGAATGTGTTAGCTTTCACCACCCCTTAGATTAGTTCCCTGTGCCTCTGTCCAGCAGAGCCATTAGTTCCCTGTGCCTCTGTCGAGCAGAGCCACTGCAGTGATCCCCGGGGTAAATTTCCCATCCACTAGTCAAGGTTTCTCTTGAAGAGTGTTAGTGAGGGGCTCTGCCTAATGTAGATTGGAATCCTATTCCAAAGCATGGGGAGTGTCTGGGACAGAAATCTATCCCTCCAGCGCATCCTATTTATCATTGTGGTGAGGTTTAGATCCCTAGAGTGTGTGGCTCTTGGGAATTTGATTTTTTAGGTGGAGCATGTCCATCAATTCTGGGTTGGACATGGCCTTGTATGTCAGGCAGAGATCACCTCTGAGTAAGCAGTATACAACCGAGTACAGCTGGAGTTTCTTCAGTTGGGCTGCATAGAGCATCTGTTTGAGGCCAGTAATCCTCTTGGTGAGGTACTTCTGTGGTCTTTCCAGCTGTTGCAGATGTCTTGTAAGGTACATCCCAAATGGGGTGTTGTAATCTATGATGGGTCTGATGAGTGATGAGTAGATGGGCACAATAACCTCTTTTGCTCTAGATGCAAACCCTTTTGTGATTAGGTGGGGCACATAGAAGGATTTTCTAACCACCTTAGCAATATGATTATCAAAGGAGAGATTACTATCTACTTGGGTCCCCAGATCCCTTATTACATTTTCTGTATCAAGGGGACTACCACATATGTGGTAGTTCATGGGTACTTTGTTTTTTCCCTAAGGGGATGACTATACACCTTTTAGCATTTAGCTTGAGGCCATGATTTTGACACCAGGTATCCGTCTCAGTGAGACCCTTCTGGAGGATGTCTGTATCAACCAGAGAGTCAATTATGACCCCCAGTTTGCAGTTGTCTGTGAACTTGGTCAGCCATAGTCCTCTTGTGCTTGCCTGTACCTCTGAGAAGTATATACTGAACAGGAGGGGTCCCAGGACTGAGCCCTGGGGGACCCCACTTGTAACCGGTTTAGAGTCAGACCTAGAGCCTGCAACTCTCACCGTGTGGGTTCTATCCATGAACCAATTGGCAACCCATCTCGTGACATAGGGGTTTATGTTCAGGCTGGTGAGCTTGTCTGTAATACCAGAATGGGGAATGGTGTCAAAAGCCTTTGCAAGGTCTAGGTAGGCTGTGTTGACCTCCTTTCCTTCATCTAAAGCCTTGGTAACTGTCTCAAAGAAGTCCACCAGGTTTAGGAGGCATGATCTGCCCTTACCAAAGCCAAACTGGGTAGGGTCCAATGTTTGGAGGTTCCCAATGTCTCTGTTAATGAGTTCCATGATGATGTGCTCCATAGCCTTGCAGACCAGGCTAGTCAGGCATATAGGGTGATAGTTCCCAGGGTCCTTTGTGGCTCCACCTTTTTGGAGTGGGATAACTGTAGCTCTGTGCCACTCTATGGGTACGTAGCCTGTAGAGAGGCTGAGTTTAAACAGTGTGTTTAAGGGAGGGGATAGTTCATTTTGGAGCTTGTGTAAGACACAGCCTGGGACACTGTCCGGTCCCATTGAAGCTGTATTTTTGGCTTTGGATAGGGCTGTTTTAACCTGTGTGTCAGTGATTGCCAGGGCTGTACATTCTTCTGGTATGGTTATGGGCCCTTTAGCGGGTGAAGGTTGCACTAAACCTGTCTGCCAGAATGATGGCAATATCAGTTGGTTCAGTGTATTTTGTGCCATTCTGCATAACTGAGAGTTTCCACTTAGGTTCTTGACATAGCCTACGAATGTTTTGTGGCAATCTTTGGAGTCCTTGGCAATTTTTATTTTGAAGCTAGTCTTAGATGATTTTATAAGGGACAACATGCCCCTTTTAGGGATGCTGATAAGGATATCATCCTGGAAGGCCTCTGTCAATACCATGAACTCCTATTGTCCATTGGAAGGCACAACAGGGAACAGTGGGCAACATTGTGGACTGACCATGTCTGTGATGTAAATGCCATAGGTCACCAGAACAGGACATATGAGCAAGTTCGACACCGTGCCACAGATATGATTAATGCTGCATGCAGAAGAGCAGCAGATGTGGCCAGGGATTGTGGTGTCACCAGTGGAGGGCTTGCAGCAGAACAACCACTCTCACCCACTGAGGAATTCTTGGCCAACCTAGGAACATACGACAGCTCCCAGGCATCCATCACACCATATATCGTGGATGTGGGTGCCACAGTTTCCACAGAAGAGGAGCGTCCAGGTAGGCTTAGTCTAATAAGCATTGGACTACTGTAGCATTCAGTGTGTCATGGTGTAGATACTTTTATATAGGTGTCAGGTGATTGTTCTGTGGGGGGGGGGGGTTAACTGCAGTTTGAATCTCATGCTCAGATTAACAAAGTAACTACTGTAAATGTGAGATATATGGATGTTATTACCCCCTTATAGTGCAACTTGGAGTGGTGTTTACATTACCTCTCCCTCAATTTTTCACAGGTCCCTCAGGAGTTGGACAAGGCTGTGGTCCTGCTTCTAATAAGCACAATACAGTTTTGTTACAGATGTAGATTCACTGCAGCATATTCTCTAAAATGTTATCCCAGGCCTGCTTGGCTGGGTTGCTGTACTGACAGCATGCTTGCCAACTGCGCAGATATTTTTTGGATGTACACACATTAGATTCTCAGCTAGAGCGTCCTCTGTGTCAAGGCATACGTGAATGGGCGTGCCTTCGTTGAAGGTTGTGCATCAGGGCTGGTAACGGCACGTAAAAATCCACTACCAAAACATTAGCTGTGGCGACCCCTAACCAGGATAAGCCGAAAGACACAACAAGAACAAGAACAACAACAACAACACACATTGGAGTCATAACTATGCCTTGTAGGTTTGAGAACAGTGATAAATGTGACAGTATTGTCAGGACATTACAGATTGCCATATGTGTCAACTGTGCAGATTCTTCACAAATGTCAATAGTGTACCTCATTGTTGCGGATGAGATTGCAGTGTAAAGAGCTTCTATTTACAAGTAACTAGAGATGTTTGTGGGAAAAGTAATGTCCTCATGTCCTACTATATGAGGTTTGAGGTTAAACAGGTCTGTAATAGTAACAACAGTGTATACAGCTTTACATATATTGCAACATAGTACTGCAGAGCATAGTAGTGCAGGTATTAATGTATTGCTGTTCACTTTCTTAACGCAGGTGACCAGGGGGTTGTTCTTTGTCTCCTATACATCCTGATATCAGTGTCTCTTCAGGCTCTGATGATGATGATGGCCAAAGTGAGGCACAGGTAGGGGTTTCAAGAGCTGAATCTGTCCCAGAGGTTTACAACCCTCTTTTGCCCTCATTATCACCATATACAATCAGTATGCCTACACATACCCAATCCCCGGAGGCCACAAATATTGGACAGTCAGAGGGTGGGGACATTGAACAGAAAAGTGTGGCAACTATGGCTCCATTGATAATAGACACTAGCCATAGCCAGAGATTTGGTGAGGGTCTACACAGGCAGATTGATAGGGGTGCTAATAGGAAACCTGTTGTCCTTCCACCACCTGTTGCAGGTGTCTCATCATGGGTCAATCAGCATATGTTTTGGGACATCATGGAGGCGCAGGCACATTCCGAAAGGTACACCAGATGAATGCTGAAGGTTATGGATGAAGCACAGTCTGACATCTGTGTCTGCCTAAATCACATTGGTGATACACTGTGCTAGTACATCCAGAAATCCATAGTAGTGTGTGCTGCCCACACCAAGACATGGCAGGCCATGAACTCATGGTTCTGGGAGTTCCTGTGGAGAATATAGTTCCAGAAGGCAGCAGTCATTGTCAGGTGCTAGCACCGTTTCTGACCTTGGCCAAGGAGATGCCAGTGCAACTCCTGGCAGAGCCAGGGCCCGTGTCTGAGGGGGGGGGTGGAGATGGTGAACTGTAAGCTGTGCCATGCACATTTCACAGCTGTCCAGCATACACAGATGTAGGACTAGCATGGAGCTTGACTGTGTTCAAGCACATACTCAAAGAACCACTGTCAAAATCAGGTCAACTACAAAGACAAACGGCACATTTACATGGTCCATCTTGCCTGCTTCCCTTCCTGACTCACACACATTCTTTCAACCTATTGGGTCAGCCTAGGCCTCCTGCACCCCCACACAACACCCTGAGCAAGTGATGATACCTGTGCCATATACCAGTCATCCTTGTCATTGATGCAGGTGAATGAACCTATGTGTCTGATGCACAGGGTGAATATATAAATTAATATCTAATCGTATAATGCAGTGTTGCTTTGCCATGCCACTTGTACTGGTCACTGACAGGTACTGTATGCTGAAATTTGTAATGAGAAAGCCAAACAATTTTGTGTACCTTGTGTTGTATGATGTTGCAATGGCTGTGTACTTACACATGAAAGGTGTCATGGACCTGTTTATGGTTCAGTTTCAGGAGTCTGTAGGGGACTCCTATGGATACACAGTAGCAATAAACCCATAGACTTCACAGCACAGGATGGAATTTCAGCACAGAAGACATATGTATCCAGCAAGGTGCAGTGATAAAGGTGCATGGCTCCATAGGGTCATAAGTGCATAACAGGCTAGCAAGGACAATGGCCTTCATGCAGCCTACTCATGAAACCCTCATCTATGACACAGTCTGATACCCTTGATAAGTGTCACCAGGATTTCTGGAGCTAACACATCTACAAGCTGTGGTGATTGAGATGACCCATCTACAAATTTCCTGTGTCCATTACAGACATTTGTCATACACCAGTTATGATTGTCTTGTTCTGTATCCCAATTTGTAATTGCACATGATGTGTATTATAGCAGACATGTGCTTCATCTGCATGGGGAACGTATTACATATAGGGTTTAGTGTCTGTGTTACATACCTCTCTCTCCAGCATATACTATTTATACCACAGTGACAGTGTATGTGTGTAGAACAGGTACTACATGTGTTAATTCTGTCTTGGATAAGCAAGAGGTACACAGTGGGATCTGACTTCTCCCTGTATGGCAGCCATACGCATCCCCTCCAAAGCATGTAGGCGACAGACTACACATGTATGCTCTTGACACACACTGCATCAGACAAGTTATATGCAATGTGTATTGGTTTACCATGGAACCTGTATGACTGCTACAGTTGCAAGATATGCCTTTGTAGTGACATAGCAAAGGTGCCATTGATAGGTGTGATGAGTGCAAAATACGGTATGACAATGAGAGTCTGGGATTTACATACCATACCTTTCTGTATAGGTTGTACAAAATTGAATGGATTCCCACATCTTACCGACCAGTGAAATTCAAAATCTACATTACTCTCTGTGTCCATAATTCCATGGGTACTGGCTCAACTGTGCATGGTGTGCGAACACTACTATATTTTGAGAAGTGGATGAATTCCAAAAGGATAGTATTATGCAGTCCTTGGCATTTACTGTTTGTCAGTGGTTCTGACAACAACTAAATGTGTGTCTCAGGCCATCCTAGATAACTGTTGGTTCTGTGTGGGATTTAGTGACATCTCCTAATATGCAATCACCTGCTAATGTAGTCAGTCAGAGTTCACTGACAGTGGCTGTGACTGCAGAGAAGGGAATGGCTACAAGGGGTAATCCATTAATGATGTCTGATGGAAGTACACTGGTGACTGTCATCATTGTAGCATAGGTCTGGCCAAAGGTATTGACCCAGATTATGACTATCATTCACTTGGCTGTCCACCAGCTGACATACCACTCTATAAATAACCTACATAGTTTCTAACAAGGCCCTCTGGCCTAATAATGTCAAACACCTTGTCAGGCCATGTTAGGTGGAGTGAGTCATATTCCCGTCATCCATTGCATACTGTAAAACTCAATGAGGTCCACCAGTTAGGGTAGACAGACATGATATGCCCTTGATCAAAACAAACTGTGTTTGGTCCAGTGTCAGTAAGTGTATGACATTGCTACTGATTGTATCCATGCTAACTCCTTTCATGGTTTTACATATCAGATGACTTAGAGATCTGGGGACAATACTTGGCACTGCATGCTAGTTGTCCACTGTGCAACTATGTATTGCAGTTACTTCCATTGTGTTCCAAGAAAAGAGTCATCCAAGTTGTTTATACAGAGAAAACAAACAATGGAGGGAAGCATAATATATGTACCCTGTAAAGGTAAGGTGGCAGGTTTTACACAGATATTCTGCAGTCGAACATTACTCAAGTGGTGTGTACTGCAAGGACACAATTACCTTGTGAAGAATGTGGAAAGCAGGGGAGTCCCCTGAATTGCTGGTGCCTGGCTACAACTACTATTGCTAGTCTCACCACAAACACTCTGTCATGGGATACCATTCTCAGATACCTTTTCTGTCATCACAAGCAAAACGTTACTATGGAGCTCATGATGAGAAGCAGGACACAGCCTGTTTGTTCATCCACATGGTTGTCCCACATCATGAAAGTCTCTGTAAGCTTCACATACCCTCCTCCAGGCAGATGCCTTGATTAGTGACCTGAGTAATCAGTTGACTTTTGCATGTATTATGCATTCTGTACCAGGGCTGGTGGTACTGGGAATTGACCAGATGGTGATTAGGAGTAAAGATGCAGTGTCACAATATAATGTGCAATTTACAGTGACATAGATGTCCAGGCTTGCTGAAACAAGCAGCATAGGGGTGGTAATCCATCTTAGGTGACAATTTCACAGCACTTAATGCATCCTTCCCTTCAAAAAATTAATGGTGGATATCTGCATGACATGGGTGTGAGGCCTACTGCAGAGGACTGGCCACCTTTGGCCAAAGTGTGTCCACCTGCCACATGTCCTAGGTATGTCATATTGTAAAGTTATGTATGTTGAACACGTCTGTGTTCCCAGATCATGTGACTTTGCGGTGTTGTTGTTTGACAGGCATTGAACGCTTGCAAGGCCAATGTAAAGCAAAGTGGATCAAGTCCTCTGTACATGCATGTGCATCCACATATTCACTGCAAGGCGTATATACAAACACTGTTTCAGGCCGTCAACCCCAAGGGTATGGCAGCATGACCCTAACTTTGCAGGACTTACACAGTGTTACATTTGTAGATATGGTATTGGGACCATGCCTAATGACAGTATTATGGTCAATCCAAGGTCCACATGACAGGCAAAGCATTGTATGGCACACTGTCAGTTGCTATGTTATCTTAGGAGACCTACATAAAGGTGACATGTTACATTGCACCATCTGTCATGACACTGTGTAACAATGGAGTGTTTTGATGTACACACAAGCATGACTGTATTGCTAATGGCACTATCAATGACTACTGATGACATGTAGAAAGTGTATCCACCCCTCTATTCCTATGCCACACAAACACATGTGACAGATGTGGCTGTACTTCAAACCTTGATTGTATGGTGTCGCACACAGCAGTCAGTACATATGACAATGAACATTTTGCCAACATGCACATCTCACCTCATGCACCTCCCATACTCACATCACACACACCTGCATGTGTGCAGCTCCTTACCAAACACATTCCCAAACAACAGACACCTCAGAAAATACTACCTCTGGAGAGCTCAGTACACATAATAGTGCATGCAGCATGCACCACTGTCTCACCAGTCAAACACCTGAGGCACAACACAAAAGCAAACCTATTATTCATAGGTGAGTACATCTTGAGACACACTGATATCCGTGTCACCAGGCTACATATGGAAAACATTACAGTTAGCTGTCTGTGAGATGACACGATACACTATACCACACATTGCTGCACCTCAAGGAATATCAGGTGACATAATGATGATATCTTATTTTGTGCAGCTGTGTATGACTAGGTACATACATCACCGGACTGTATGCAGAGACATAACTGAGCTTACACACTCTGTGTCTCTCACAGGTATGGCCATTTATAGCTTTCAGCTGCATTTGACCCTCACTTAAGGATGATGGCTCAATACACACAGAAAATGAGGGCCTTCAATAATTGCCTTAGTGTGTGGTGTCATTGTAAGGAGATCCACTGCATGTCTGCCTGGGATGACTTGCTCAACAGATGTCAGTGCTTTGTCAGAGATGGTCTTCATCTCTCACCCCTGGGATTTTGAGTACTGGACAATGCTGCTGACATCCCGACAGTGCATTTTATAGGCATTATCTGGAGAGAAATCTTTCCAGTGAGAACACCATCTTCATACAACATCACGGTTATGCTGTACACGCTGGGAATGGCAACACCAAAATCCACTCTGTGGAAGGAGTCCCCACCTTGGAATATGCAGATATTTGTGCAGTCAAAGACACCTGGTTCATGGCTGTGGACAGCACCACAGCCATACCAGACAACACGTCCTTCGACATGTTCAGATCTCAAACTAACAATGTGCATGGTAATGTAGGTGGTGTATACATATTCATTAAGAATAGATAAACATCCAGATTTAGTAAAACACTACACTTTCTCAGAGACACTGGAGGTGTTATTCACTGCTGGAAGGGCACCTAATCAAGCCATTGTCAGCTAGAAGAGCAGCTTCATTAATTCAAACACCCATTGCGCTTATTTGAATGTATGTGTGTCTCTCAAGATATATCAGTCCACCATGGTTTGGGGTGACATTAAATAACCACCAACTGTGTTGGTTAGTCATGCTGAAGCTCAGTTTCTCAAAGATTAGTCCATGTCCTTAGCTACAATGCCCTGGACAAGTGGCATGACATCCCCACAAGGGGAGATGATATACTTCCCAATGTGGGTGACCACTGCAGCCCACCTCTCTATGGTTCTCGCTGGTGAGATCTGAATACAAATCAGTCTCATTAAAACTATCAGACCTACCCCCCTTGCAGAAAATACAGAAATATACTTCAACAACGCAATGTCCTACGCCCTATAGGATGGTTTATATAGCATGATTGCACCCCTGTCAAATGGGTCAGGTAAGTATGCAAAGCTCTACACCCATGCATTATGTAAGTAGCAATACAACTACATAGACTCAGCTATACCTGACAGGAGGAACATGAGCTCTTCATGGTACAGCAAACCTGTGTGGTGGACACATGCCATTAGTGGGCTGTACAACAGGTGGGCATTGCTGTGTGACTGTTGGAGTGAGGGTTCCCACTAAAATGGAAGCACAACCTCCTCAGCTAAAATAAGCACATAGTCTTTCTGTGATGTTGTGTAGAAACAGTGTGTGACAAAATCAGCCTCCCACACAAAGCAGAACCAAAATGCACAGTATAGTTACATGTGTAACCACAGAGGACATGCCCAGATTGTCAGTGAACTCATACATAATGATAATACATATAATGGGTCTGTACTCCTAGCTAAGTTGTTCCACAGGATCTGTGTCAACTTTAGTCCCCTGTCCCCACCACATGTGCCACATGACATTCATACAACCTGTAACAATCACAAAATGGCCAGCACCAAGTAGTGAAATCCAAAAACTCTTTATTGTGGCAACTCCAACAAGCTATAGCAAGACACTCAAACCAGTATTGGTATGAATATGCCCTCCTCAGTGAACATAACAAACAGAATTTTTTTACTGATTTAAATACACATCACACTCCTTTTGAATAATTAATTACAATTGCTCATTAAGACCAGGCCTGAACAATCCCCCAAGTCTGATAATCCAATTACATTCTTTAATATTTAAAACAGAGTGCCAACCCATTTTGCCCTGTCTTTCCTTTTATTATGTCAATAATGGTAAAAGTAAACTGTGCTGTAGTATGTTGCAGAGTATGCTTGTATAATGAGCTTGTTTATTTCGAATATAACTTAAATGTTCAGAAATCTGAACCACAGGGGCCTTGATGTTTGGCCCACTTAAAATGCTGAGCAGGAACAAATGGCTAAGTAAATAAGCCAATCTGTGCTACAGTTCCCAAAAAATAGGATCTCATAATCATTTGATGTATCTGCACTGGTGAAATGTTGGATTTAAGAAAATATTGACAGACAGAACAATAACCACAGGGGAAACAGCCCTTGAGTAGATCTCTGAATAGGGTAGTCTGTGATTAAGTAATCTCCCTACTATGTTTGTAATGGCTTAGGTATGACCTGAAAGTGGGGCCCGTCGAAAAGAAAACAAGCACCTAGGCCCCAAAATTTCAGAGATCCTATCATCTGACCTTAAAATACCCCAATAACGATCAACAATGTTCCTAAGGACATTGGTGTTATGCCCATAAGTGGTGACAAGCCTAAGATTAGCATTGTCACCTGAATCTCAGGATTTATATGTTAATAAATCAGATCTGGTTTGTGTGTATTAACCCAATTGCTAGCAGTCAAAACAGTATTATGATCATAACCCCTGTGATCAAATCTATTAATAAGATCATGTTGGAATTCCTGTTAGGAGTTTTCAGAGGAACATATATGTCTAAGGCAGAGAAATTGAGATTTGGGACTATTATTAATTATATGTCTGGGATGAAAGCTGGCGTCATGGAGTAGCATATTATATTGGGGATGTTTCTGAAACACCTTAGTACTAAGTGTTTGGTCCCTCTCCCTACTTACAGTAACATCCAAAAAATTAATTTCCATTAGATGGTAATGCACCGTGAATTCAATTCCCCATTTATTCTCATTCAGATATTGCATGAATTCATGTAAATAGATCTCATCTGCTCTCCATACCATCCAGCAGTCCACTTTGGGGTCACACCTTAGCCATTACAAACATAGTAGGGCAATTACTCAATCAGAGACTACCCTATTCAGAGATGTACTCAAGGGCTGTTTCCCCTGTGGTCATTGTTCTTCCTGTCAATATATTCTTAAATCCAAATGTTTCACCAGTGCAAATACATTAAAACTTTATGATATCCTATTTTTTGGTAACTAGCATGGACTGGCTTATTTACTTAGCCAATTCTTCCTACTCAGCATTTTAAGTGGGCCAAACATCAAGGTCCCTGCAGGTTCAGATTTCTGAACATTTAAGTGATATTCAAAATAAACGAACTTCTAGCTCATTATACAAGCATACTCTGCAACATACTACAGCACAGTTTACTTTTTGATATAATAAAAGGAAACAGTCAGGGCAAAATCAGTTGGCACTCTGTTTTAAATATTAAAGAATGTAATTGGATTATCAGACTTGGGGGATTATTCAGGCCTGGTCTTAATGAGCAACTGTAATTAATTATTCAGTTGGAGTGCGATGTGTATTTAAATCATTAAAACTTTTCTGTTTGTTATGTTCACTGAGGAAGGCATATTGATGCCAAAACTGGTTTGGCTGTCTTGCTATAGCTTACTATAGCTTGTAGGAGTTGCCACAATAAAGAGTTTTTGGGTTTCACTACTTGGTGCTGGCCATTTTGTGATTGCTTCACATCTTGTGGGCCTTTGCACCAGCTGTACTTGCGGTTCCTGTGTGGGTATTCATACAACCTGTCCCATATCTTTCATGTCTACAGAGCAGGTCATAACTGTCGTCTCTATGTGTGATATACAGCATATGTTGGACATGCTAACATTGCAGTCTGCATCCTACATGGGATCCACCAAGGGCTACTAACACCATTGGGAACTCCTTGCAATCATACTGTAACCACTGGGTGCATCCCAGTTGACTGGACAATGGCAACTGTTATCCCCTTGCACAGAGGTGATGTATCCACCAACCACTGGAACTATATACCTATTTTCCTGAGTAGCCATATCTGTACACCCTTGAGGCAAATCATCAGGGAGCTAATCAGCAAACATATGTGTCATCTACAAACAGTTGATTCTACACAATTTGTATGCCTGACAGGGAGATCATGCCTGTTAAACATGGTGGATATGACTGAGGCAGTGACCAAGGACCTGGGTGAGGGTACATACGGGTTTACAACCCCCTGGATGTAGCAAACCTCTGTGACTCTATTCACCACTCAGGAATCATTGACAAAAGCACTTACTTAGGCATCCATGGTAATATCTTTATAGGGGTCACTAAGTGGCTCTTTGGTGGAACATATACTCAAAATAGGGAAACCCTCTTCCAATAGATGATTTCTAAGCAGCAGTGTTCAACAGAGCTCAGTCCTGGGTCTTGTACTGCTTGGGATCCATTTCTCCATGATACAAGTGAATACTGACTGTGGCTGACTATGCTGGTTGATGGCTCCAAATTGTGAGTGGTCACAGACTCTGTGAGGTATGTCAATTTCCTGCAAAAGGGTATTGATGAAAACAATGCCTGTTGACATACTACTGGCCGTAAAGTCCATGCAAATATATATGTAGAATCATTTCCATTGGTAACACCTATGTTACTGGTAAGCACCACATCAGTAGCAACATATGATGTACATACTCAGGGGTGATAGACCTGGGCACACAGGCCTGGTCACACAGGTTTACACCTAATGCACCTGAGATTGCAGTCAGATAAATATTCTTTATCCTACCTATGTGGCTACAATTACCAATTTGGCCATATGTGTCTGTTTGCATTTGAATGGACAAGCCTGTGGGCATGAACAATGTGCCCTGTCTATGTGTGCATAGACATTATACATTATATCACCTGCTTACCTGTTGCTGTATATGTGGTGACATCCATCAGGCCCAGGCGTCTGTAGGTAAGTGCATTATGTACTGTTGAGCCCTTACTTTGGATCCTTTGAGCAACATTATAGATGTGTGATAGTGAAGCTTTACTCACCATTATCAGAGTATGTAGGACAATACAGACAAGCACACACATATTTATGTATATAGCAGAGATGTATATAGAAATGTATCTGTGTGTGTTTGTGTGTGTGTGTGTGTGTGTGTGTGTGTGTGTGTGTGTGTGTGTGTGTGTGTGTGTGTATATATATATATATATATATATATATATATATATATGTATATTGATAGATAGATATAAATAGAAGTATGTATAGACTTGGTTAATTTGGACAAGGGGTAACAGAATTGCACACTGTGCAACTAAGTTTATGGGCATGCCTAGTGGGATTGTCAGTACTTATAAACTTACTCCAGGCCACACCTACTTGTACTCCAGTCTGGGATTTTGTGTGTTACAGACAATGACATCTGTCCTTGTGTCTGTGGTACTGCACTTCACTCAAATTGTCCACAGCATTCTTCATCTGTCTGATGTAATTAATTTGTGACAGAGGTTAATAATGTTATACCACACATAGACTGACAGTCTGTTAAAAACCAACATAATGCTACCTCACATCCAAAAGATGTGGATACTTCCAGATTAAAACCATCAATGCCATCACCCATGCTAGCTTTCATAGTCCACTGAGCCACACAAGCTCCCAGACAGACAGTAGCCCTTCATTACACAATCAACATCAATATATACATTGTTATTCCTGCATTAAGTAAGACATACAATTTGTGATAAATTTCTATGTTACTGCCCTGAGATTGCCTGGACAGCTGATATACCACTGATGAGTTACTGTTACAGCAGTTATATGGGAACACTGCTGTACTGGGGTGGAAGAACAACATTGCATGTTCTTCTGTGCTACGCAGTAGTCCATATATCATATAACCCCTCTGTTTAACATCTCCCTGATGTAGTGAATATTCCATGCATGAGGCCTAGTGACTATTAAAGTACACGTTAGTGGACTGAGTATCTGTAGTTCCATGTGAATGTTACGTCTGTCCAAATAGCCCACTATATTTAATTGCATAAATGTAGCAGATCCATACATACCATACCATATCATACTAATCCTTACAAGTACTGTGTAGGTTAGAGAATTACCTTCCAGATGCAGCAGTTGAGAGAACTATAGTTCAGGGATGACTCTTTCTGAAGCAAGCAGTAAACAGCCAATACATGGATATGTACATGTTGTGTGGGTTGCCTGACACCAAGTTAATATATGTATGTCAGTAGGAGTAATGTGTCAGTCCCTAGGTCCCTAGGTTGTCAGTGAGTGTGCTATGCGTTCTCTTAGCCAAAGCCAGGGTGTACTGAGCATGCCTATGTCTGCCTACAGGGACATCATCAGGGGGTTCCTCCTATGAATCCTCCTGTGACTGTGGCTGTGGTGATCTAGGCAGTGGTGGGGGCTGTGTATCCATTCCCTGCTACAGCTGTTTCCGCAGGATCAGATTGTGTAGCATAGCACATACTGTGAACATATGTGCACGTGTGGCCGGAGAATACTGCAGGGCTCCACCCGATATATCTAGCCACATGAACTGTGACTTCAACAGCCCAAACACACACTCTATAATGTTCCTAGTTTGTGTGTGTGTGCCCCATTATGGCATTCTTCCATGGCGTGGGTGTGTATGCATTCCTGATGGATGTCATCATCTTTGGTTCTAGTGCATAGCCAGCATCTCCCAGTAAATGACCATGTGGCATGTCTCCCTTGCAAACATCTGGTACATCTGTGATGCTTGCCCGATATGGGAGTCATGATAACTGCCAGTGCTGGCAGCACACACATTCAGGATAATCCCCTGGGCATTGCATACAACCTGGCAGTCGATGGAGTGGTACCTGTTGTGGTTGATGTCGATTCTACTCTCTTCACTGGGTGGTACCTTGATGTGTACATGAATGCAATCTATGGCACCCAGTACGTCAGGGTAGTGGACTACATGGTAGAAGTGTTGCATATTCTGGCCCTTGCCTCAGCAGTAAGGGGAAAAGATATATTATCACTGGCATGTCATAGCATGCAATCCAGGAACTGGTGGAGTATCCTGGATGCAGGTGCCTGTGAGACCCACATCATGTCTCCAGTTGGTCTTTGGAAATACCTGTAGCTAATATCCTAAGGGCTACACATACCTTTATTTCCACTGGGATGGGCTCCTCTCTGTTGGCTCTGGGTCTGAGTTGAGAGTGGCAGACCTCAATAAGTTCTTGTAGCATGTCCTGGGTCTATATTAAAACATTGAATGCTTAAAACAGTGAACGATGTTTCATCAACCCTTTTTCAGTAAAAGCTGAAAATGTCGATGCCTCAGAACAGAACAGTGATTTCTTTCCTAGGGAAAGAAATCACTGTTCCAACCAAAAACAAAGCAAAAAAAAAAAAAAAAACAGTAAACACTTCAAAACACATACACACATACCTTAATAATTCTACCCCCCCCAAAAAAAAGTGAACAGCTGAAAACACATACACACGTAACTCAACCATACATCTAACTCAAAAAAATAAAAAGTAAACAATTTCAAACATATGCACTTACCTTAACCCGCACCCCAACCCTAAGGTCAATAACTGTTGCACATTTACGTAAACAGTTCCAAACACATGCACACTTACCATAACCCTACTTCTACCCCCCCCCAAAACAAAAGTAAACAGATGAAAACACATACACACGTAACTCAACCATACATCTAACGCAAACAAAAAAAACAGTAAACATTTTCATACATATGCACTTACCTTAACACACACCCTAACCCTAAGATCAATAACTGTTGCACATTCATGTTCGGGAGCTATACCAGACAAGGGAATCCCTGAGACCACACTACAGTGCAGAACATGGCAAAACAATGAAGCGGTCAAGCGACTTCTTTCCCAGGGAAAGAATTTGCTGAACAGCCACTTCGCTGTTTTGCCTTTTCGCTCTTTAGGTGTCGACAAAAATGCATTCGACAAAATGTGTTTTCGTCGTTCTAATAGGAACCCTATGTCCCTGCCCACCCTGTAGTGCTCTACAATCTCCAGCTCATGTAGCTCCTGGAAGGTTACCCGTGAGCTGAACACTCTTTTCCTTTTTTGCCTAAGCCTATTGTCAGCACTAGCAGCATTGACTTGAGCATCTAGCACATACAGATGTAGCTGACCCACAGCAGCCCTAGCATTATCTCAGTTAAAATTCCCAAGTCTGTGCTCCAGTGGTCTAGAGTATTGGAGGAAAATCAAAATGTAGGGTGTATGCGTACTTTATACAGCTCTACTGTACATGCAGAATTCATGATTGGCTAACTATGATGCACCTGCCTACAATATAATTACCATCATTTAATTGCCCTGTTTCAATGTGTGTCACTGCACACAGTGCTGTGCCATGCAGCATAACTTATACAAAGGTCAAAATTTCTAATTGAACACATCCAGTTTAAGAACACACTCAGACAGGCGGTGTGCCATGCAAACATGTGCACCTAAGCTTAATAGAGCTTAGAAGAAAGAGAACACACCCCCTGATGTCAGCCACATCCTGTGTAAACATCAACATGGTGTAAGACCCTACACAAAGGGGATATGTGGACACAATTAGTCCTTTTTTCTGTTCAATAACCCCACCTCATTTGCATACTTATCTGTGCTGACAGCCTAGAAACTACATGCTTCATAGGCTTATCACCTTAGCAACAACACCAATGCACCATTGAAGGGACCCCACACAAGCTCCTATCATACATTTCTATCACATACTATAAAATTCTTTTTTTCCCTATATTTTTTTTTAATTTTTCTATTAAGCATGTTTGCACATTACAGCACGTAGCAGAAACATAAAGAGATTATTTAAAAAATATATTAATTTAACTTATTCCCTGTAATCTTTCTGACATACAGACTAATAGTTTTGTTCATATGTGTATGTTGTCTTAAGTTTTCAAGGGATTTATGTCCACATTTCTATAGTTTTACAACCCCTTTTGTTTGTCTAGACTCCTGTACATGGAATTTTTCCGTGTACACTACACACACCAACACAGTCTGAACAGATGACTTTCTGGATGTTGGATTGTTCTACCTGCTTCATTTGCATGAGATTTACCTGCTTATGTGGCCATTTGCATGCCATGGAAGTTTCCGTGTTTGTGTGTGCATGTGCGTCCCTAAGCAGCGCTTACTGAATCTAAAAATATTTGCACCGGTGTAAGCGTGCAAAAAAATGTGTAGGCTTTATTGAATTCCTGAAGCCTTTTTCTCCATATATCAGCTAGGTTCATCTAACGCACAAGATGTGACTAAATGAGTTTACAATGGCAGTGGATGCTGCTTTTTTTTCTTCTTCTTTTGCATTCTTGCACATGGATTCTGATACTATGAACACAAATGGAAACAATGTTTTTAAAAGTAAATATATATCTTTTTTATTAAATAATACTGTTGTCTGCTGCTTAGTTGTTGACCAAAGATGTCATTTGACTTTGAACTTCTTTTCAAGAAATCCACTGCTAGCCTTATACAGTTACTAGTGCGTGTGTGTGTGTGTGTGTGTGTGTGTGTGTGTGTGTGTGTGTGTGTGTGTGTGTGTGTGTGTGTGTGTGTGTGTGCAAGTGAGTTTGTGTGAGTGTGTTTGTCTGCCAGTATTGGTACTGCAGTCTGCATACATACTGGGCAAACTACCTTTTATTTATAACCTCATTTTCAACTTTTTCAAACAGTCCTGTTGGATAACTTCTATCATAGAGCAAGTTTTTAAAAACATTTATTTTACTAAAAAATCTGTTTTGGTCAGAAATCATCCAAGAAACTCTAACTATTTATCCCTTAACCAAACTGTATTTTTGTTTGTATGGATGGTAACTGTTAAAAAATGTCAGGGTAGACTGTGTGCATGGCTTCGCTCTCATCTATGGCTCTGGTCATGTTCTCAAAGTCCACCGGGTTAAACAACCACAAAGCCTTGTATAGCTATATCAAAAACCTCAAAGGCAACACCCAGATTTGCTCTGAAGTATTGCACAATAGCACCTCCTATACTGAGCCAACAAATATAGCCAACATACTGGCCAACAGATTCAGTGCCAACTTTACCCCTCTCTCTCCCCCAAGGGTCCTATCACAATACCAGAAGAAAGCCTGGAGCTCATCATTTGTGTGGCACAGGTAAAACCTGCATTGTCCAAAGCCAAGAATACAACATCCATGGGACCTCCTGGCTGCATCCTACATAAGCTACAACATTAACTGGCACCACATCTGTGTGCCCAGCTCAATCACAGCCTTACCTCAGGCTATGTCCCTAACAAATGGTGCATTGCTACAGTCATCCCGCTCCATAAAGGAAGAGCAACTACAGACCCTGGGAATTATCACCCCATTAGCCTGATGGTCTGGTATGCAAAGCTATGGAGCACATCATCATGAACCAGATTAACAAAGATATAGGCAAGCTCCAAACTCTTGACCCCGCACAGTTTGGCTTTGTCCAGGAGAGGTCCTGCCTGCTGAACATGGTTGACTTCTTCGAGGCAGTCACCAAGGCTGTGGATGAGGGTAAGGCAGTGTATACAGCCTATCTTGACCTGGCCAAGGCCTTTGATACCATTCCCCACTCAGGTATCATTGATGAACTTACAAAACTAGGCATCACTCCTTACATCACTAGGTGGGTTGCAAATTGGCTCACATACAGGACCCACAGAGTGAAAGTTGCAGATTCCAAGTCAGACTGTCAATCAGTCATGAGTGGAGTCCCACAGGGCTCAATCCTGGGCCCTCTCCTGTTTGGCATCTACGTCTGAGAATCAAGACCAATACAGAAGGACTCTTGCTGACCAATTTCACTGATGCCTGCAAGCTGGGAGTCATTATCAACTACTCAAATGATGCGTGTCAGAACCATGGCCTGAAGCTTAATGCCAAAAAATGCATTATCATCCCCTTTGGAAAAATCTCAGTTTGTATGAATTACCACATTGATGGGAACCCACTGAACCCTGAAGGGGCCATAAGAGATCTGGGCACCCAGGTCGATAGCCACCTCACCTTCAACCACCACATTGCCACTGTGGTCAGAAATTCCTTCTATGTGGCACATCTTATAACAAAAGGTTTTGCATCCCGAAAGAAAAAGGTCATCATCCCTTTCTACTCATCTCTCATTAAAGCAGTCATCGAATATAACACCCCATTTGGCATGTACCTGACTAGACACCTACAGCAGCTGGAGAGGCCACAAAAGTACCTCATAAAAAGGATCCTAGGCCTTAAACACATGTCCTACATGAACAGACTCAAGAAACTTCAGCTGTTCTCAGTTTCTTATGATCTACTTACAGGTGATCTCTGCTTGACTTACAAAGCTATGTCCAACCCATCCCTACTTGAAATGCTACACCTAAAGAAATCCCCCCACCACACACTCCAGAGATCACAACCTCATTACCACAATTAACAGATCACTCTGGAGGGACAGATTCATCTTCCAATGACTGTCCATACTCTCAAATAAGCTTCCCACTCATGTCAAGCAGAGCACCTCGTTGGCCCTCTACAAGAGAAATCTTATGGATAATAGAAAATTCACTCCAGGGATCATTCCAGTTGCCCTACTGGATATGGGCACTGTGAACTAACACAGGATGGCACGGTGTCTGGGCAATCTTTTTGGGTGGGCCAGGCTTGTAAAGGTTCCTGGACCATTAGCCTTGTACACACCTATGAACCTAAGAATTAAAAATTGTAGGTTTATGGTAAACAAATTTTTCAAATTTCATACTGATCAGTTTTTTGTTTATCATTATATCAAAAAAGTGAATATCATGAACATTCACTTTCAGAGTAAATTTCAGACGTTCAGTAGTGCTGTTGATATATAACATAAATTTATCACACTGTTGAGGTTCCTCTTCCGATAATAATAATATGGTGTCTAAAAATCTTGAGTAAAGTTTTATGTTGGGATAAAATTCACATTTAAATATAAAGATGGCCTCCCAGTACCACATAACAATATTGGCATAAATGGGTACTGAAGTTGCACCCATCCCAACACCTCTTGTTTTTTTTTTTTTGTTTCTTTCTTTTTTTTTAAATATTTCTCCCTCAAAGAAAACAAGGTCGTTATATAAAACCAATTCCTTAAATAAACACTTAGGTTCCTATAATCTCTGTTCAACAATTTATCAAAAGTAGTTAATGCCATAGTAAGCCATTTATGACTAATATCATGTGGTATAACCAAAAATAGATGCTATACATCACTGGTTATAAGTAATGTCCCTGTCGCAACCTCAGTGTCATGTATTAACTGTAAAAAATTCCAAGAATCTTTTAAGACATGTTGTTTGTCTGAAAAAAAAATCGTCTCAATTTGAAGTCAATTGTATTTGGCTATTGGTTCTTTTTGTAAACTGCAGAGGCTAAACTGGGTCTTAAGGATCCAGGGTATTCTTATGGATCTTAGGGATATGAAATGGCATCTTTATTAACAGACCTGTAATTATATTCTTCCTTAGTTAAAATCCCCAGACATAATAAATCAAACAATATTAAATCAATAGCTTTAAATGTGATCTCACTTTCCTTAAAGGAGAACCGCACCCACAAACTGAACAAAAATGTTTATTAATCTTGATGTCTCCTGCATTTTACCACTACTATTGGACTCTCTATTGTTTATATTTTTAAATGCAATTCCAGACTCTACCCTCATGGGGTCCAGCATCTTAATTTTTACTTATTCTTCTTCTTCTTTCGGCTTTTCCCGGTTAGGGTCCACCACAGTGGATCACCTGTCACTCATAACTGCCAGTGGAGTCTTACAGTGTTAAGTTGCCAGCCCAGTGCCTAACCTTCCACAGAAGGCACATGCATGCACACACTCATGACTAGGGCCAATTGTAGAGTGTCCAATCCACCTACAGCATGTCTTTGGGATGTGAGAAGAAACCGGTGCACCCAGAGGAAACCCACCCGACAACAGAGAGGACATGCAGACCCTGCACAGAAGGCTCCCCAGCTGAGGATCGAACTGGAGAACCTATTGTTGTAAGGTAGTAATGCTAACCACTGCACCATCACAGCTGCCCCAGCATCTTGATTTTTACTACTACTACTTAAAAAACAAATGGAGATAATTACACAGAACAATATTCTCAGCACGTGTGCCCTGTTCAATCACAGCCTCACCTCAGGCTTTGTCCCTACCAAATGGCACACTGCTACAGTCATTGCTCTCCATAAAGGAGGAGCAACTACAGACGCTGGGAACTATCACCCCATTAGCCTGATAAGCCTGATATGCAAAGCTATGGAATGCATTGCCATGGACCTAATAAACAAGGATATAAGTAACCTCCAAACTCTGGATCCCACACAGTTTGGTTTTATGAAGGGTAGATCATGCCTGCTCAACTGGGTTGGCTTCTTTGAGTCAGTCACCAGAGCTGTGGATGAAGGCAAGGTGGTTAATACAGCCTAGCTTGATCAGGCCAAGGCCTTTGATACCATTCACCACTCAGGAATCATAGAAAAACTCACTAAACTAGGCATCAACCCCGATATCACTAGGTGAGTTGCAAACTGGCTCTCAGATAGAATCCACAGTGTGAAAGTAGCTGACTCCAGGTCAGACTGCCAACCACTCACAAGTGGAGTCTCACAGGGTTCGGTTCTGGGTACTCTCCTCTTTGACATCTACTTCTCTGAATTCCAGGCCAACAGGAAGGGACTTGGCTGACAAAGTTCACAGATGATTGCAAGTCGGGAACTATTATTAACTCCCCAAGTGATGTTGACATCCTACAGAAAGGCCTCACTGAGACCATCGACTGGTGTCAGAATCATCGCCTTAAGCTCAGTGCCAAAAATGTCTCGTCATCCCCTTTGGGAAAAACCTGATTCCCATGAATTACCACATCGATGGTAGTCCACTGAACACAGAAGGCATTATAGGAGATCTGGGAACATGGGTTGACAGCAAGCCCGGTTTTGACCACCACATTGCCACTATGGTCAGAAAGTCCTTCTATGTGGCATATCTTATCCAGGAAGAAAGAGGTCATTGTCTCCCTCTACTCTTCCCTCATTAGACCAGTAATCGAGTACAATGCCCCATTTGGCATGCACTTCACTAGACACCTGCAACAACTGTTCAGGCCACAAAAGTACCTCACAAAGAGGATCCTAGGCCTTAAATACTTGTCCTATATGGACAGACTCAAAAATCTCCAACTATTCTCTGTATCATATTACCTACTTAGAGGTGATCTCTGCTTGACTTACAAAGCCATGTCTGACCTAGCTCTGTTAGAAATGCTGCATCTAAAGAAATCCCAATCCCTCCATACCGCATGCTCCATAGACCTCAACCTCATTACCACAATCAACTGATCATGCTGGAGGGAGAGGTTCATAACCCAGAGACTACCCATGCTATGGAATAGACTTCCCATACATGTCAAACAGAGCACCTCACTGGCCCTCTTCAAAAGAAATCTTGTTGAGTGGATGGGAAATAGAAAATTCACCCCGGGATCTCTCCAGTGGCTCTACTTGACAGAAGCACTGGGAACTAAGGTCGGGTGGCACAATGCCAGGATAATCCTATGGGCTAGACTTGTAAAGGTTCCAGGAACATTAGCCTAGTACACACCTATGAATCTATGAACATGAACTTTGCCTCCTGCTGTGAGCTATCAATCACAGCAGCAAACAGCTCAAAGTTGCCACTTTGGCAGGTCCAAAGAGGAGGTGTTTAGGGGAGGGGAGATGAGTTTAAGGACTACAACTCAGGCATAACAAAGGAATGAAAAGTGGCTACTTTAGAAAAGAAAAAAAGTAACAGGCATTGAGAATGCAGTTTATGTGATTATCCCTGTTTGTTTTTTTAAGTAGTCATTGAAAAGCAAGACATGGTAATTAAACCTGACTGACTAAAAGAAAGCAGTGTGTATGTGAAACACGTAAAGTAAATGCATTGACAGGAGCTTAGGGGCTGTGATGTAATATTTTAAAGTCAGATACTGCAATGTGGGATACCTAGAGGTAAACTAAAAATATTCAGGATGCCAGACCCCATGTGGGTAGACTCTGGAATTACATTTAAAAATATAAAAAGTATATAGAGTCCAATGGTAGTGTTGAAATGTAGTAAACATCAATAAGTGATGAAATAAACATGTTTTGAAACATCAAGACATGATGAAATAAACATGTTTTTTTCAGTCTGTGGGTGTGGTTCTCCTTTAATACAACTAGTGACATAATTTCCTTCATCATACAATAATTGCAAGATTTTTTTGATTGTAAAGAATCACATCCATGAACCACCCCTCCCGTTATCAGGTTTCACCACGTGAACAGCTGGGTTATTTCTCAACTGTTGTAGTAATGCATTCTCCTTCTTAGACAGATATTAAAATTTCTAGTGTTTCATTTGTTCAATAAAATTTCTGAATTCTGCCTTACATGTAGTTTCAGAGATATTAATAGGGATGTCACTTGTGGGTTGAATGTACTTTTTCTTTTTAAGCCATAAGAACCAGGTTCACTTTTCCCATTAAAAAAAATAGTTGAATATTCATTTTCCTTGAGACAGACAAATAACATTATGAATATTTTATAGTTGTTTTAAATAGTTATTAATTGTAGTGATTAATTATATATTTTTAAAGTATCAAATATTTATGTATTCTTAGTGGATATTTGTTCATGATTAAATTGATGTGATGTATATTATTGGTGGGCTTTGTGATCATCTGATTTTTTTTTTTACTTATTTATGTACTTAATTTGCATGATTAATTTATTTTGAAGAAGTTCTGAGTTGAATGAAGATGAAAGTGCTTAATAAAATTTTACCACACTATTGCGGTTCTCCTGTGCTTCTGTCATTTGGCAGTCTCCATGTGTTTATATTACATAAGTCATTATTTATTTATTTTTTCATTTACTTGGTCACCATCAGACATCTGAGGTACTCACAGCCAATAAAGTGGCTATCATTGATGAGTACAGAGTTAGTCTGTGACTGAAAATAACTGACCTCTGCTATTGTTTGGTTACATATAAACAGTTGCACATAAACAACTATTAATGTTGTATTTTTTAGCTAGGTGTGTGTGTGTGCGTGTGCGTGTGCGTGTGCGTGTGTGTGTGTGTGTGTGTGTGTGTGTGTGTGTGTGTGTGTGTGTGTGTGTGTGTGTGTGTGTGTGTTTGAGAAAAAAAAGGCATGATGCACTTCATTGACCAACATTCATTTGTGTTATTTCATCACAGTTTGAAATGGTGGGTACTGAGAAAGTCTGTGCAAGAATGTGGCTTGACAGATGAAGTTTGCTTCACTGTACCAAGTTAAAATAAACTAGTTTATTTTTTGCTTTATTCACTGTCAGACATCTGAGGTATACACTTTAAATAAAGTGGCTATAATAAGTCCTACATTTTGTTACTATCTCTGTTTCCTAGGCTAAGATCTGACATGTATTATTTCTCAAGTGCAGTAGTGTCTGACCAATTATTTATGCAAAATTATAACTATATTCAAAAAATAGAGCTAAAAAAGTACAGTTGACCCTGTCCATCCAGTTGCTTCCTGCATCCACTTTGTGCTTTCAAATCATTAAACAGTACTACGGATAACTATATCACCTTTAAAGAATATCTTAATTTATATTTAAAAAGTATACCAATGTGTGTGTAATATGGACTATTGATAAATATGAAATTCAACCTGATTTGTTTTCCAGACTGTGCATACTGACTGGACAAAGCAATCAACATATCCATAATAAACTGAGCACTACTGATAGAAAAAATGTCCATCACCTGCGTAAAGTACATCTTTGGTTTCTTAATGACGTTTTTGAAAGTTGTAGGATCTTATTCAGCAGGAGATGCAGTCAGTGGAATCATTTTAAACATCATGACTAAAATAAATGCTATGGAAACTAGGAGCAAAATTTACATGGCAAAGTGGAGCAATACTTCAGCAGCGGGAAGAGAAGAGGGTGTGAACCCATAGCCACCTTTCACTTTTCGAATGGGAAAACACTAAAAGAAATTGCAGGATATCTGATACTAGGCTGTTCAAACTTGCACTTTAAAGACTTAAGGAACAGTAAGGAGCATTGCGGAAGTACCCATTTCTGTACTGCTTACTGCTTGCTGAGACATAAATGAATGTACTGCACAAGCATTAACATGTATGTGACAGTTACAAACACATGTGCAGTACATCAAACATCCGCTATACAGCAAAACATATGAATGGAGATTGTCCTATCATATAACCACACTATTTAAAAAAGTTAAGAACACGTCATTTTTAAGTAATGCCATTGTATAATAGTAATAACATACATTCAGCTATGAGTAATGCAGGATTAAGTCACATTTGACTTTGTTTGAACACTTGGCTATGACCTGATGATCAAACAGCACCAGTAAATCCTGCATTGTCAATTCATGGATGTCAATTAAAGGTTCATAGATTAGTACTAACCTAATTGCCCTTGCGAGCCATTTTAAGCATAGCCAATCATCCCTTGTGAGACTCAAATCCTGTACCTTGTGTTTGTAAGGCAAACACTTTAACCCTTAGGCCACCCTCCCAACCCCTATTTATTGCTAAGATATACTTACTTAAACTGCAAAATAAACTGTCCTTCATGAATCTATGAAATATTAACACATCTTAGAAGATTCCTAATGTAAATCAATTTAAACATAAGTTGACAATGAGAAAACTGGAAGATATATATTACTAAAAACTGGTTGGGTGGAGTTTCCATTGTAAATCTTACTATATATTGCCACAGATCACAATAAGTGTAACCACAAAAATCCATGTTTTGGTGCTCTTATATTTTACACTCAACAGTCTTACTTATCTTTAGTTTTGTACCTATTTTGAACTATAACTGTATTGTATAATTTCTGTGCAAATTCTCAAATGCTTATATGACTGTCTGCACATGTGACTATCTGTGTATTTAACTGCAGTGCAAAATCATTTTTATGTGTCTTTGTAATAATATTCTGCTTGCATTATTGGTGATGGCTCAAGGCATGGCAGAAAGGATTTCATGGACAAGTCCATTTATTTGTTTAACAAGCAAGCACACATGCAAGCAAACAAATAACATTAGTTTCATGGTTCTTCAGATGTTATGTAGCAGTGACATAAAACAAATGTGTAAATAAATAACTAAATAAGTAAGCATGCTATGCATTGTATGTTACTGATGTGCATTTCAAGCGATTAGCATGCTTTTACTAACATAACAGAAATAAATAACAAGCAAAATAAATTGAGATGCTGGTATATCTGAAATACTGACCTTACATGGCTGCAGAATCACAAATAATTGAAAGCAAAATTGTATTATCTTTATTGCAGCAATTACTATAAAAGTGGTAGAATCACACTGAATGCACAGAAACTCTTGCACAAAACATCATGCCTGAATTTAGCAATGACATTTTCACAGCAATAGCTTGTATTAAACATAACATATGCTACTTCAACACAACTAGTAATTACAAATAAGAGTACAGCCTTATGTTGACAATGTCTGCTGTTGCATGAAAACAGAGAGAGAGTGTGTTGTCCTAAGTAACAGGCTAAGTCACAGACATGGCTCATAGGATGGCAGGACATATCTGATGACTAAAATGTATTATAGGGATAAATCTAAAATACAAACATATTCTGGACATTTATGATATACTCACTCTTCCAGACATTAAGCATAGATGCTGTTACACTAGCAGAAAGTATGATAAACTGCAGTGAGCTACAGGTAAGAACCTGTACTGAATATCCCACTGTTTTACATACATTTCCATAGTCGGAGCAATGAGCTATGCATGCCTGTTTCCTGTCATCACACAGAGTTTGAATATATTAAGCAATATGATGGATGGATGGATGGATGGATGGATGGATGGATGGATGGATGGATGGATGGATGGATGGATGGATGGATGGATGGATGGATTTATGGATGGATGGATGGTATGTAGTAAGAAGGTATAATAACAGAACAATATAGACAAGCAGTAGTACGATAAGAAATGACTGCTGTAGTACATCCCGTATTTGTGAACAAGGTAGTGTAGGGCACTCATAAGTACAGAAAAAGGCCAATGTGCAATCACAAGCTGTAGCCCATTATGCTATGAGAAAGGTTCTGTCTATAGAGACATAAAATAGTAAAAATAATATAGTGTTCATGAAGCATTGAACAGTATAAAACTTGAAGCTAGTCACTAAAACAAAGACAATTGATACAAGCATTATGTTAACACCTCTGTGGTTGAGGAAAAAGTGGACTAGTAATAGTTGATAGTGGTTTGTAGATCTTTAAAGGGGCTTTATTCTGGTAATGATTGAGTACATTTTATATGCGAAAATATGAAAGCATCTATGACAAAATGATCACATCTGTTCAGGGCCAGTAGTATACATCTGCATTTAAAATGTAGACATAATCCATCATGACAATGGTTCAACAACATTTAGTGAAGAAAATGTTGAAAAACCTGAAGGAATTTTTCAGATTACTGGTGTAATAAGGACATTGCTACTCAACTATTTCCTAAAGTCAGATTAGACAAAGTAGGTTGCTCGGAATACTTCCCTGAATACTTCTAACATCAAAAGAACCCTTATCCCACATAAAAATATATCCTAGCCAAGGTGCTAAAATATTGTATGAGGCATTACATAAGCTTTTAGAATTTTCAGTAATTAAATGATTTGTTCAGAAAACATCATTGACTCACTTTTTTGCCATATGCAGTGTTAATAATCTGTACCCCAGCTTTCCTTCCAGGTAGGAAGGTAGAGTTTGTGCTTCCAGTATTGTCTTCTTTTTCTCTTTTGGCTGTTCCCATTAGGGGTCGCCACAGTGGATCATCTATTTCCATTTCTTCTTGTCCTCTGCATATAGCTCTGTCACACCAGCCACCTGCATGTCTTCTCTCACCACGTCCATAAACCTTATCTTAGGCCTTCTTCATTTTCTCTTACCTGGCAGTTCCATCCTTAGCATCCTTTTCCCAATATACCCATCATCCCTTCTCAGCACATGTCCAAACCAACGCAATCTCACCTCTCTGACTTTGTCTACAAAGCATCCAACCTGAGCTGAACCTCTAATATACTGATTCCTAATCCTGTGCATCCTTGTCAAACCCAGTGCAAATCTTAACATCTTTAACTCTGCCACTTCCAGCTCTGACTCCTGCCTTTTTGTCAATGCCACTATCTCCAACCCATATAACATGGCTGGTCTCACTACCCTCTTGTAGACCTTCCCTTTCACTCTTACTGGTACCCATCTGTCACAAATCACTCCTGACACTCTTCTCCACCCTTTCCACCTTACCTGTACTCTCTTCTTCACCTCCCTTCCACATTCACCATTACTGTGAACTGTTGATCCCAAGTACTTAAACTCATCCACCTTCGCCAACTCTACTCCCTGCATCCTCAGCATTCCTCTATCCTCCTTCTCATTCACACACATATATTCTGTCACAGTCCTGCTGACCTTCATTCTTCTCCTCTCTAGAGCATATCTCTAACACTCCAGGGTCTCCTCAACCTGGTCCCTACTCTCACTGCAGATCACAATGTCATCTGCAAACATCATATTCCATGGGGCCTCCTGTCTGATCTTGTCTGTTAACCTGTCCATCACCATTGCAAATAAGAAGGGGCTCAGAGATGATTCTTGATGCAATCTCACCTCCACCTTAAACGGATCTGTCACTCCCACTGCAGACTTCACCACTGTCACACTACCCTCGTACATATCCTGTACCACTCTTACATACTTCTCTGCCACTCCTGACTTCCTCATACAATACCACAACTCCTCTCTAGGCACCCTATCATATGCTTTCTCCAAGTCCACAAAGACACAATGCAACTCCTTCTGACCTTCTCTAAATTTCTCCATCAACATTCTCAGAGCAAACATCACATCTGTAGTGCTCTTTCCCAGTATGAAACCATACTCCTGATCGCTAATCATCACCTCCCTTCTTAACCTAGCTTCCACTGCTCTTTCCCATAACTTCAAGCTGTGACTGATCAGTTTTATCCCTCTGTAGTTACTACAACTCTGCACATCACCCTTATTCTTAAAAATAGGTAACAAAACACTTTTTCTCCACTCCTCAGGCGTCCTCTGACTTTCCAAGATTTCATTAAATAATCTGGTTAAAAACTCCACTGCCATTTCTCCAAAGCAACTCCATGCTTCCACTGGTAAGTCATCTGGACCAACAACTTTTCCATTCCTCATCCTCTTCATAGCTGTCCATATTTCCTCCTTGCTAATCTGTTTCACTTCCTGATTCACTATCCCCACATCATCCAAACTTCTCTCTCTCTCTCATTCTCTTCATTCATCAGCCCCTCAAAGTACTCTTTCCATCTGCTCAGCACACTCTCCTCTCTTATGAGTACGTTTCCCTCACTATCCTTTATCACTCTTACCTGCTGCACATCTTTCAAAGCTCGGTGTCTCTGTCTAGCCAATTGGTACAGGTCCTTTACTCCCTCTTTAGGGTCTGTCCTTTCATACAACTCTCCATATGCCTTATCCTTAGCCTTCGCCACCTCTCTCTTTGCCATGCTCCTCATCTCCTTATACTCCTGTTTACTTTATTCATCTCTCTGACAGTCCCACTTCTTCTTCACCAGACTCTTCCTCTGCATACTCTCCTGTACTTCCTCATTCCACCACCAGATCTCCTTGTCCTCCTTCCTCTGTCTAGATGTCCCACCAAGCACCTTTCTAGCTGTACCTCCCTTACCATCTCTGCTGTAGTTACCCAGCTATTTGGTAACTCTTCACTGCCACCCAGTACCTATTTTAACTGTTTCCTGAACTCCACCTCACAATCACCCTTTTTCAACTTTAACCATTTGATCCTTGGCACTGCTCTCACACTTGTCCTTCTCTTCTTGATCACCAGCATCATCCTACAGACCACCATTCTATGCTGCCTAACTACACTTTCCCCTGTCACCACTTTACAGTCTCCAATGTCTTTCAGACTGGCCCTCCTGCTAGGATATAATCCACCCGTGTGCATCTTCCTTCACTCTCATACATCACTCTATGCTCCTTCCTCTTCTTAAAATATGTATTCACCACAGCCATGTCCATTCTTTTCGCAAAATCCACTACCATCAGACCTTCCGCATTCCTCTCCTGAACACCATACCGGCCCATCACATCCTCATCCCCTCGGTTCCCTTCACCAACATACCCATTGAAATACGCTCCAATCACCAGTCTTTTACCCTTGGGTACACACACCACCACTTCATCCAACTCACTCCAAAATTTTTCTTTCTCATCCATTGCACACCCAACTTGCGGAGCATATGCACTAACAACATTCATCACTACACCATCAATTTCCAGCTTCATAAACATCACTCTATCCGACACTCTTTTCACCTCCAAAACACTCTTGGCATACTGTTCCTTCAGGATAACCCCTACCCCATTTCTCCTCCCATTCACACCATGATAGAACCATTTGAAAGCACCTTCTATACACCTGGCCTTACTTCCCTTCCAGCTGGTCTCTTGCACACACAATATAGCAACCTTCCTTCTCTCCATCATATCAGCTAGCTCTCTCCCTATACCAGTCATACTGTTAACATTCAAAGTTCCTACCCTCCCTACTACACTCCTAACCTTCCTCCTCTCTTTCTGCTTTCAGGCATGCCTTCCTCCTCTTATTCTCCTTCAGCCAACAGTAGCTCAATTTCCACTAGCACCCTGTTGGCTAACAGTATTGGTGGTGGTAGTTGTTAACCCAGGCCTCGACCGATCTGGTATGGAAATCTATATTGTCTGCATATGTTATTTGGCAGAGGTTTTACACTGGATGCCCTTCCTGAAGTAACCCTCTCCATTTTTCTGGGCTTGGAACCGGCATGAAGAAATGTACTGGCTTGTGCATCCCCAGTGACTGGGTTGCTTCCAGTATTCTCTGTACTGAATAATTCAAACACATATGAACATGTATCCCTGTAGATAACTGCAGAAACACAACATACAGTGCTTACATGTTGGTTACTCATAAAGCAAAGTACATTTGAACACTGAGAATATATTATTGTACATAAGTAGCTAAATTAATGCCCATGAAGAAATTAATATTAACTAAATGCACATTGAACATATTACTATGCTACAGAAAAACAGAATGTAAGAACATTTTATTCAGAAATGCTTAACAAAGAAAATCCCCAGGATTTAATAAATTCCATGTAGGCACCGTATAGAGCCTACATGGAATATGTTCATGTTCCTGGTCATGGTTCCCCCTCGGCAGCATGCCATGCATATTAATGATGGCACGTTGATGAGGGAGAGCTGAGGAACACGGTTATTGAATCAGTGTAGGGAGAGGTGTAGTGTTAACTGTGGCTGCAGATGAGTATGAGACTTCCTGCAATGTCCTTTTGATTTATTTTTATTTTATTTATTTATTTTTTTAAAAATGCACAGAGCGCAGCAATGCCACGTTGCACTCACCAGTCAGACATTTAAAAATAGAAACTGGATATAATTAATTATTTATTTAAAGGTGTGTTTAAGTGTGTCTAAGCATGTTTGAGTGGTGCAGAGTGGTGCTCATCACTGTTTATAGGTAGCTCAGCGTCCACACGGCTCACTTTGACCAAGAATCATTCACAATACATCAAACACAAGATCATAAAAAAACCCATCACAATGTAAATAAACCACAGCTAAGGTGGGGAAAAGTTGCTGGAGCCATGTCAGACTCAAGGTTCAGACTAAAGCCATGTCAGTCAGAGGTGCTCAGTGGGGTCTTCCTCCACAGGAAGCAGTCACGTCTCTTGTTTTCTGAAGTACAGACAAACACACAACAAAACACAGGAGGGTTATTGCAAAACAAAGCTGTTAGTCAGCCACAACCATGACACATCTGAATCAGATGATATCCTTCACAGAAGCAGAAGAGCCTTTATAACTTGCCGGATTAAATGCCCAGAAATGCAAAGTCATAGAAATGGGAGTCAGACCCTACATAGAAATACATATAGGTGGCAATCCACCCCTTAGGCTCATAAGGTGGCAACCATCAGGGATCACAGGGAGATGAGTGGTCTGGTTTTGACACTCATGTTGCTAAAGTGGTTAGAAACTAAAGTGGTTTTGAAACCCTGAACATGAAGGGATTCACATCTAGATCAAGGAGGGTCATCGGCCCCTTCATCACTCATTCCCCTGACACATCATGTCATATGACCCATGAGCGGAATGTGTATCTGACCACACCCTGAGCAGAACCCAAAGCCCAGTTCCTCCTCACCAAAAGGATAAAAAAGGATAAAAAATATCAAATTATGCCTGACTGAAGAACTCCAGCTCTATTCAGTCTCAGCATCGCTCTTCTTCAGACCGCTGTGCCTGACATGACCGCTGCAATATGGTGAATGTCAAACCCTGATTTGATGAAAATCTCAAAATCCAAGAATCTCAGAACCCCAAGGGCGGGAAGGAGAAGACTTTGACACAGAGTTATTAATAGGGCGTGCTGGATGACCCAGAGACTCTATGCTGTGGAACAAAATCCTGTGGGACAACATCGTACCCATGAGGCAGGCCAGCTTACTTTGTTCAGAGAATCTTGACCAATGGATGGGATGGGATCAGAGATACCCCAGGAGGGATTTCAGTGTCACTGCTTGACAGAGGCACAGCAAAATAATAGGGCAGTTTTTATTTCAACTAAAAGGGGTGTGAAAGCCAAATAACTATGGGCTAGGCTTATAAATGCCCTTGGACAGATAGCCTAGTATGAACCTATGAACCTATGAACCTATATGTGAAGGTATACTGGGTTTCTTAATGTCATCATAGCTAAATGGGTATAGTTACAGCTTCATGTGCAGTATGCCCAGGGTTTGAATACATGGAAGGGAAAATATGCATTTAATTTTGATATACATATTATGCATTTTTTTTTTTTTTTTTTTATAAAAGATTGCCTGGCTGCACTCTGCTAAGCTCTGCTTAGCTGTGCTTAAACCTGCTAAGCAGTACAGATACATGGTAACGGCTGCCAGTGTTTGTGCACTGCTCAGCTTTGCTTGGCCAGTTTGCTTGCTGCTAAGCTCTAAGACTATGGTTCTGTGAGTTTAGAAGCTCAATAGGTGGGGATACAGCAGAATCCATTGGAGTTCTGTCACCTGAAGGTGTAATATGGCTGATGGTGGTGAAGGTGTGTACTTTTCGGTGCAGCATTGGGGCATTCTGGAGTCCAGGGTCATGGTTAGGCTCCTTGTGAAAATCCATGATGACAGGCTGCTGCAGGGTGGTTTCCAGAGCACAGAATGTAAGGCAGAGGCCTGGGACTGGCTTGCCAGAGAACTCACCAGTGTCACTGGTATCCACTGCATAGGTAACCAGTGTTGTCAACACCATGATTACCTAAAAAGATGGAACAGGAGACTCTTGGGCACCTTGGTCCAAGAAGCGAGGGCAGGGAATGTCCCACAAGTATGTAAGTACCAATATGTAACAAATTTGTGCAAAACTGGTATGCATAATGGTGTGCTTCTCTCTCAGCAGCTGCAGCTAAGAGGGCTCACAATGTTGAGTCGCAAGCTGGATGCTTGGCCAGGTGTGATTGTGGTGAGTATGGATGTATTATACTAACTGTAGTGAAATAAGCAAGAAATATTAAAGCTTTGACTGCAATAAAGTATATACAGTAAAGTTTGCAGTGCAATAGACGTGGACTTAGAGGTGTAGTGCAATAAATGAATAATGCCAACTGTGGTACAATAAAAACATGAAGCAGTACCAATAACTGTATTAAAGTATATACAGTAAAGTTTGTAGTGTGATAAATGTGAAATTAGAGATGTATTGCAATAAATGAATAATGCCAACTGTAGTGCAATAAAAAATATGAATTGATGGCAATAACTGCATTATGGTATATACAATAATGTTTGTAGTGCAATAAATGTGGAATTAGAGCTGTACTGTAATAAATGAATAATGGCAACTGTACTGCAATAAAAACATGAAACAATACCAATAACACCAAGGAAAATAGTGTATATCAGGATTGTGTTGTCATAACCCTTGCAGTAGAGCTGTATGCATCAAGGCTGTAAGGTAAGGAGCTGCAGTCAAGTATAACACTTTAATAGCTGTAGAAAGGAAATCTAATGCTTGCAAATTGTATTGGTTAACTCATATAAGTACTGTTCAAGGCAGTCTCTAGGCCAATATTGGTCATATAATGCTCTGTCATTCACAGACATCAGGTAATAAAGGTATATGGGTGATGTAGTTAACTCCTTGAGCTGATATTGTTTGTTGACTTCACAGATAATACTGAAATATAGCTTACCTACTATCTGCGGTAGGCTTGTATTCCATACATGTGCGTTCTACTGCCACTGCAGTCTAGTATAACACTGTAGTAGTACTACCAGGTCATATTTTGGTTCCAGGTGAGCTTTAGGCAAATATTAGTCAGTGAGTAATCAGCAGTGACTTAGTAGCTCAGTTTGTTAAATGCTCTATATACAGTATAGTTTGCCACACACAGTGCAGGGTTTGAATCCAGTGGTCTGTAGCAGGAAATATTACAGTAGCAGTCATGTAACGCTCATAGTTTCTCTCTCTACAGAAACTATAGGTAAATGGGTGAGGTAGCCCATATTATGAGTAGATATTTGTGTGTTTAGCTGTCACAGACTATTAAAATCGTTAGCAAGAATGTGTTCATCAGCAATGTTCAGTCAGAAATAAAATGTGTAGTCCCAGTATGTCTGTATGCCTGGAGTGTCAGTTAAAAGTCATTGCAGTCAATTAATACATTCTATGCAGATGTCCCCTGCAGTCACTGCTATTGGGTTCTATTCCCATGCCTGCCAACTAAGCTATGACAGCTGTTTATTGTTTGTACTGTACATATGAATGTCTCTCAAGTGTCACTATTTCACATTATATAATTAATAGTGCATAATCCATATGCAACAAGATTACCATAGAAATGATTACATCGATTGCAAAATATCACCAAAAAAGCCCACAAAACACCTTGGAAATTATATAGGCCCACCTGATGTGCAAGTGTTCTGTGAAGTTGTGTACCCACAGTTGTTGCTGCTTGGCCCATAGTGTCCCATGCAAATAGATTGAAAGATTTGTACATGGTGCATCAGATGTAAGAGACTTGGAGTCACTGTACACATAAACAAAATACAGACCCATATAGTAGATAGTAGTACTGTTGTCAAGGAAATAACTGGAAATGTTACTAATGGACTGTTTATTTCTCCCATCCCCACCCCTTATCTCTATTTATTTCTTATTGTTATTTATTGGTTATGGTTTACTATTAACATATGTCATTATATTAACTGTATTTTGGGACGTGTTTTATTATTTGTAATGTATTATAATGGTTACGTATTAACATATTAACATATTAACCTCTTCTTGCTCTGGTTTCAAGACTACCTATCCAACCACCAACAAGCAGCTAAGTGGCATAATTACCTCTCCACCCTCTCCCAGTAACAGTAGGTATACCACAAGGATCCATTCTGGGACCTCTACTATTTAATATCTTTACAAACACCCTCCACACCGCCACCCAGTAAGCTACAATAGTCCAATATGCAGCTGATACTACATTGATCTGCTCAGCACCCACACTCCAAACACTCCAGACTAAAACCCAAGAGGCCTTCTCCAATATCGAAAACTGGTTAAAAAACTCACAACTAATACTTAACCCCAAAAAGACTCAACTTATGCTTTTCAACCCTACCAAAAGCATTGATTCTTCTGCTCTTTACTCTATCAATTCTGAAAATAACACCAAAATCTCCTCAGTATCACAAGTTAAATTTCTTGGTGCAATACTTGACCAAAACCTAAAGTTTGACAAACATGTAGCACAAACCATATCCAAAGTCCATAAAAAACTTGGAACCCTAGACCACTGCAAAAACTATCTAACCAAAGAGACCAAAATTTCTATATCCAGAACTCACCTTCTCTCTACATTGCTCTATGCATCCCCTGAATTAACAAACCTTAACAAGACAGACCTACACGAACTGTCAATGTGCTATAATAAAATAGGGAGATTCACAACTGACTCTAATTTTTGGTCTCGACACTGTCACTCACTAAAACAGCAAGACTGGATAGAACTCCCCAACATACTAAACTATAACCAACTCATCATGGCTTATTACTTGCTGTATCACCCAGTCAAGATTCCTGATCTCTCAGACTTACTCAGCTTTCACAGTTCTGCTCACCAACTGAGATCCAGAAACAAAACCTTAATTGAACTAGCTAGGTGTAGACACAGTGCTGGAGAATCCCTCTACTCTTACACAGTTGCTAAAATCTGGAATTCTCTTCCACCAGATATCAGATTGCAAAACAGCAGTCCCACCTTTAAAACCCAATTAAAAGCCCTCCTCAATCTCATGTGGCAATGTACCTGCACTGACCATGGTTAGCCCTACTACCACCATTCAGATAAATCTTCCTTTGGCACTACTCAAAGGTCAAACACATAAAAAAAAGAAACTACCATAATGAACTGTATTTCTAAATGAGTATATATAACTGTATATATTATTACTGTGCCTTCTTACTTGAATACATTATATTTTCTGCTTTACTACTGTACACTATATACTGTACAATTTTGTTACGTATCATATTATGCCATGATATACTATTATTTGCTCTATTGTTTGCTCTATTAATTTCTACTCATCTATGACTTTTGTATTTTTATCATGTATGTGGAGCTGTTGTATTTTTTGTATTTTGTACTTTTATGATTGTCATGTATGTGAAGCTTTTCTCCCTGGAGCTCTGCTGAAAATGGGCACCTGATTATCCAGTCAGTCCAAGCTGGTAATCAAATATAAAATAAATAAACAAATAAACATATCTTGTTAAATTACCTATTTTGCTGGTGTTATGCTGTAACTGTTATTGGCATGCTGTTATACTGACTGTTCTGTTATTTATTGTTGTGTTTCACATAATATGCATTGATATGTAATTGAATTATTTCCAATGTTCTGCCATATTGTTATTACTAACAATTATTTGTTCAAAACTAACTTATACTTATTGCTATACATCCATTACCACAGCATGACAGGGTAGGCCGGTTCCAGCTGATCCACCTACCTTGCCTCAAATAGCCATAGCACCTGGTCCTGACAGGTCTGGAACCCAGACTGGTTGTGCCCCCTCTGCTGCTCCTGCACCACCTGAATCGTTGGGCAGGACCGCCTCAGGGGATGGGGACCAGCTTCCCCCTGGGAGTGGTGGTGGAGGGGATGTTGTCACCCAAGATCAACTGCTAGTCATGGTGTGCAGGATTGCTCATCCACGCTATGAATGCCATCTGCTTGAAATTGAGAGCACACTGGCTGACCTGATGGGGCAGCCTTGCCCTGGTGCTCAGCCACCAGCACAGCCACCCTTGGGGCAGGGAAGGATCAGTGTTGGCAGTCCCATTGGTGGGGCTGTGAGCTATACTTCTGCCTTTTGGAGGCATGTGCAACTTGGATTCCATGACACCCTCCCCATCCAAGGTATTCACCCACCTCATGTGTCACACCACCTCTGTCTGCTGTATTGTCTGAATGTGACTGGATCCTCTCCTACACAAATTACCTCCTCACATGTACCTAAGTCCCTTCTCCAACATTCCACTCTCATCTTATAAAAAAAAAAAAAAAAAAATGGGCACCTGTCCCAAAAAAATATTGCCCCATTTCACACAGACTAGACACAAATAATTTGGTCCAATTGGCTTGAAAATGCAGTTAGCTTGTCCTCAACCCTCTATCTGGGGTTTGAGAGTTCAAATTCATCTACAAAATCTGTCAAAGTGCACAGCTGTTGCTGTACAAGAAATGGATAGCTATGGTTCTTTCTTATACCCTTCCAGCACATTCCTATCTACCTTTCACTATGTTTTCCCCCTGCTTGCCCCCATTTCACCACTTTCCTATCTTCCCTTTTTTCTTTTCTTTATACTCCGACAACTTGTAACCCCAACAAACATACCACAAAATAGCTAGATTTGTCACTAACACACCACTCAACTCTCACCACTGCCTTGCACTCAACTCACAAATTCAAATCATGCACTCTACTATATAAACCATCTTCTTGCCCTTCTCTCTCCTCCCTTGTATCATATTACACCCCACTTGCCCCCTCCATACTTCCAAACAGCAACCCTCAATATTTATAAACCTAACAAAAACATTGGAAAATTACTGTATAAATGCTCTATATCCCAAGCCTGGAACAAACTCCCCTTAGACATAACCATCCCTCACCCTAGTCACTTCAAAACAGAACTTAGACTATTCCTATTTAACTCAAAATCCTGCTCTTGTCATGACCCTACATAATTCTTCTCTCACCAATACACTACCAATATTTTATTGCACAGTCACCTCACTCCACCATTTCTTATTTTTCCTTCGTAACACATAGTTTTACTACTCTTTAGACCCAAATGCTTAACCACTACTTCACATGTAAATATGTATATATGTCATTGCTACTTTAAATGTCTTCTCTGTAGTTGTATTATAGCTGTGTATTGATTTTTTCTATTGCTTTATGTACTATATCTTCTAATTGCTATTTGCTTTATATATAATACATAAGCCCTCTAAGATTTGTTCTGTACTTACAAATATGCTTGAAATATTCAGAAATGTCTCCTCTGTACTTGTATTAAAGCTGTGTATTGATTTTTTTCTATTTGCTTTATGTACTATAGTTTCTATTTGCTATTTGCTTTATTTAGTACATAAGAGCTGTAAGATTTGTGCTGTAATTCAAATATGCTTATCATACTGTATTTTTATGTATTGGATCTTTTCTCCTTGGGTCTCCACTGAAAATGGGCCACTGGCTTAGATGGACCAACCTGATTAACCAATGTCAAATAAACAAATAATAAATAAATAAATATTTTTTGGCACAGAGCTGCTCAGTGCACTGGGTCAAGCAGCTTCACGTATCTCAGCTAAATAGAGCTGTAATGAGTACATGTGTTTATAACATTCTAAGTCACATGTACAAAATAAACACCTCTATCATGTTTCAAACCCAAGCCCATCACACCTGCAGCACATTGCATTAACCTGCCATCAAATCTTAATTAAAATAGGTGTTTTCATCGAAACATAGCGATTGCCACTTACAGTCATTAGGTGTGTCTCAGTGGAGCTACACACTGCACCGCACCATGCTGCACAAACTGGAATTAAAAATTAATTGCAAAAATGGGAGTGTACCATGGACTCTGGTAGAATAATACACCACTAGATAGCCAAATGCATAAAAATGGATGTAAGTGAGGCCTGTAATAGGCAAATGTGCCCTTGTATCAGCAACATGTAGAAAGACACTTGCTAAGGTATCAATGGCAAAAAACATGTTCAACTTGGACCCTGGTGCAGAAATACAGCCATAGAAAGCCATGCACATACTGATGAGTGCAGACATGTGTCACAGCTTGTATGTCTGTATATATATCTTGCAAATACACCTGCTGTAGCAGTGACTCAGTAGCTCAGTATGTTAAATGCCTTGCCTGGCATGCAGTACATTTTGCCACACACAGTCCTGGGTTAAAATCCAGTCTTGTGTTGCAGTTCAATTACATTATTGTGAAGACAGTAATTAATGACTGAATCATGCAATCTTTATCTGCACAGATTACTGCTAATTAATGAACTACTATCCAGTTTTGCAAGTCGAAGGCCTGCAGGTAGGGACACGCTGCACCTATCTGTATAGCATAAGTATCTGTCAGCTACCACTCTGTTATTGGCACTGTTGCATAACAGATGTACTTTAATCAGATGTCTCGATTGGACTGTAAATGGTACCTCCTACCCTGGCTCTGCCATAATGACAGGGCTGACACAGCTGCCACAGTTACATGTACAGCTTGTTGCCCTTCAAAGTCTTCGCACTCCCTCCTATGTGTTATAGGCTGCAGCAGCAACTGCAGCCTGTAGCACACACACCTGTATGTAAAGGTAGCTACTGCAGACCTACTATACATCCCAACCTCCTAGCACAAGGAATCTAGACACAGCTATACTTAATGGGGGGAGCAAAGGTCCAAAGATTGGGACATGTTTTACAATTTGCTCCTACATAGATAGTAAGTTGACAGAATAACAACTATTGCAGTAGCATGCATATTCTGAGGGGTATGAAGTCTTACACTCAAATGTGAGTCTTCCATTACTGACCTCAACTAACAATATTTGCCAGTGAATTGCCAGATGACCACAATGTCATGGGACACTGACCACACATATGAGGTGAAACTGTGGACATACTGTATAAATGTCTACTGTTGACAGTTATGGTACCTACCCTCTGTGATGCTGTAGTCTCAACACCTCAGTAATGTCCAGCTTAACATCTAAGAAAAGGCCCCAGGTCTACATGAAGGCCTTATATATTGCACTGTGGTGGCATGTCATTGGCTAATGATAGTGCAATTTTGCTGCTTTGGCTGCAATTACCATATCAGAGCCACAGATTGGTGCAATGGCAAGTACCTACTAATAAGCAGTACCCTAAAAAGGCAAGCAGCTGGTTATGGGGAACAAGTCTGTATGAGACCTACCTTACACAGAGAGCATATTTTCAAATGTTACCAGAAGCAAAGTTCAACAAAGGAGTACTCCACTCAGCCAGGTATGCAATTGATTTCTCTATATAACAGGATGCATATGGGAGGATGGAGTTATAGGGAATTTGGATTACAGCGGTAAGCATGTCTTAGATCTAAGGTAATGACATGTCATTGATACTCAGCTGTCTTACACCTACAGGCAGGCCTCTCAAATGTTACTTATTTCTACTCACATCTTAGCTCTTTCCTTCTTATTCCCTCTTACAATGGTTGGCTGTTGTCAGGAATCTAGTGAATCACACATAATAGATAGTGACAGCAAGTAAGGGTGTATACTCCTATAATGTCAGACGATGTACACCAATTCACTTCCTCTCATTCTGTCAATGTCCCACATAAATAGTTCTAACATTTTAAAAATGTCCCTGATTGTTCCTGATGTACTCTGGCTAAGTCCATGATTCTGTTGATGTTGCTCCCTGTCTGGTAGAGAATTATGCCTAACATAGCTGTCAACCTGTTACAGCAAGAAATCTGAACAAAGCCATAATTAATGAAGGGACAAAGGCCCTAAATTAGGGACACTATAACTATTGCTCATACAAAATAAGACAGTGAATAGAAGAACAGATATTATAGTAGCATAACTGTGTTCTGAAGGGTATGATGTCTTAAATTGACATGTCTGTCTTTATTTTCTGATATCAACCATCAATGATTGGCCAACCTTTTGTCGGAAATCTACAATGTTGTGTGAAAATGATCAAAAGTATGACGCAAACATCTTGACATTCTATAAACATCTGTATAGTTGAGAGGTATGATGCCTACAGGGAATGTATTCTACAGCAGTTTTACATTGTTTTCTGTCACTGTGGTGCACTGCTGTTGCTGCACTGTCTCCATATAGTGGTTGTACTAGCACACTGCTATTGGTCTGGCAGTGGCCGTATGACATAGTAGCGGGAGATTGCCCATAGGGGACACACCACGGTACACTGCAGTGCTGGGTGTAGAAACATACAGCAGAATCTGTCACAGTACACAGGGACATACCTCCATAGTGCTATCTTGCTGGAATCCACACACATATTATTTGGACATATTGTAGAATATGATGTGTGACTGTACAGTGGATAGTGCAGGCCATTATGGGCATGCTGAATCTGTACATAGAGGATGTCCACGTATCTGGTCCTGTAATGTGTCACCCTTTTGTTGTCTTTCAGGAGCCATGTATCACAGATGACATGCCCCCTTCTCCAATGCAGAAAATGAGGTAATAGTGGATGCACTAAGGCAGCATCATCAGATGTTGTTGTCCAGGGGGAGGCATAATCATGAACAATGGACAGCACTGTGGGCAGACCTTGTGCAGGATGTCAATCAGGTTGGCCAGCAGGACAAAACCTACGAGGAGGTGCGAAACAGAGCCACAGATATGGTGAATGCTGCACAATGATGTGCAGCTGAGTTTTCCAGGGATCGTGCCGCCACTGGGAGAGGGCCTGCAGTGGTACAACAACTCCCAGCCACAGATGAATTCCTGGCAAACCTAGGAATACGCAAAAGCTCCCAGGCATCCATCATACCATACATAGTAGGGGTGGGTGACACAGTGCCCCCAGCAGAAGAGCATCCAGGTAAGCTTACTGTGTCCACCATTTTAATACTTTATCAGGCTGTACATGCCTGTACATGGGCGTCGGCTCTATCTGCTTTGGGAGGGTTGGGGTTTAAGCACAGTTGTGCACACATACTCTGACTCTCAGCAATACAGCCAGTAACAGTGGCTACTGTACAAGTGGATATATGCACATATTACCCTGTAGTGCTGCAACATGTGGTACTGACAATAGCTCTGCCTCACCCGTCCATATGTCCATCAGGAGTTGCACAAGCCCATGGTCCTGTACCTGGTAAGCATGACACTGTTGTTTTATGGATCATATATACCCTATGAAACTTAAAGGCTGCCAAATTGTACTATATAGAAATGCTGTGTTTAGCCAGATTAGAATATTTGTATGTACAGTTCTGGAACAATTGATTAAAGTTCATAGACTGGGTAATCACAGGTGTATATTTGAACAAACATTAACATGTTTGCACTTATAGTAATGAGCAATGACACAGCCTGATATACACGAGGCAAGTAATCCAAGACACCTGTTCAAACACAAAAGGTTGATGTTATATACCTGAGGCAGTGACACTAGTACTGGCATATCATTCTCAAGACAGGTGCACTGGGTTTAATGTGCAGTTCTGTCACATATAATGTCATATTATATACCTTACAGGTAAATTGTAATGGCAACTTTAACTGGATGTAGCTGATGTGCATGTTATAAAAGCTTTGACTTGTATGTGTATGTTGTGAGGTTGTCTGTTGTGCATGGGAACGGAGATGAGAAGATGTGACACTGATAATGCAGTTGTGGATCCTCATTTGTATGAGTTGGTTTGGATTACCATACATAGAAGTGCAGGTAGTAATGTATTGCGTTTGTCTTGGTTTTCACAGGTGACCAGGGAGTTTGAGTCTGTCCCCCTCACAACTTGAAGTCAGTGTCCCATCAGAATCTGATGTTGATGGTGTCCATAGTGAGGCACAGATGGGATTGCTGGTGGTGTAATCTGCCCCAGAGGTTGACATATCTCTTCTGCCCCAATTGTTTCCAAAAACAGTCAATATGACCACACATACCCAGTCACCAGAGGCCACAGATTTTGGACAGTCAGAGGATGGAAAAATTAAACAAGGAAATTTGGCAACTATGGCTACAGTGAGTATAGACACTGACCATAGCCAGCGATCTAGCTATGTCCCACACAAGCGAATTGACAGGGGTGATTGTAGGAGGCCTGTTGTCCGTCCACCACTTTTTGCTGGTGTCACATCTCAAGTGACTCAGCATATATTTTGGGTCATCCTGGAGGCACAGGCACGTTCTGAATGGAACACCAGACATATATTTAGAGTTATGGATGCAGCACAGTCTGACATTCGTGACTGCCTCCACCACATTGGGGACACCCTGGATCAAGTCACTGATACAGTACACAGACGGTGGGCTGAAACAGTGTCTGTCTTGGGCCACACATTGTCTGTGCTGGAACATCTGGCCAGAGTTAGGTGTTGGACTCGTGGACATAGGTCAGCAACAACAACTGCTGAGAGTCCATGTGGCCATGTGCAGTTGTGCTCATGTAGTGGCAGTACCTCCAGCACTACAGAGGTAAGTGTGCTGTCCACACCACAGCATGGCAGGCCATGGGCATGTGGTCCTGGGCACTCCCACAGGAGACACAGATCCAGCAGACAGCAGTCACCATCAGGTACTAGTATCACATCTGACCTTTGGCAATAGCTATTCTGTAAGCAGCAGTGCTCAACAGGGGACAGTCATGGGTGTTCTACTACTTGGACTGCATGTCTCGACAATACACATGGGTACTGACTGACTGTGGCTTACAATGTTGGCTGCTGCCTGCTACTAGTGAGCACTTGTAGAGTCACTATGTTATGTCGGTGTCTTGCATGACAATATTACAAATACATGCCTGATGACATAGCAATGGCCATAAACCCCAGTCAAATATATATGTACTGTCCTTTCCATCAGGGATACCTATGCGCTCAGTTAGTAGTGTGGCAGTCCATAGATGTGATGTACATACATAGGGGTAACAGGTAGTCACAGAAACCCAGCCATACAGGTTTACAGCTCATGTGGCACACATCAACATGTCTGTACAGTGGTATAGCAAGATTCATATGGCATAACTGCAGTCACAGTCACCTCCATATACTGCTCCCTCAGCATGCCACTATCTGACTACAATGACCATGTGTTGACATACTTTTCTAACTTCTAACAAAAACGGTCCAGGTGACACAGGAACATGGTAATAAAACGGTCTTTTTTATTCAAAATTCACCACAAGCGCTTTCACCCTGACTCAATTGCAGGGCTTTTTCACATACAATGGAAACACAAAATACTCCACCTATTTAACTTCCCCTAGATAAAAAGTGTGCCAAAATATTTAAAGCTGTATTACACTAATTACATTTACATCATAAAATGTTCACAAAATACATAGTAAAATCCCTTCCTAATAATCAACGTCACATAACAAACTTATAAAAAACAGTTTTATACAAATTGAAATATACACATATTACTAAACATTGTCCCCCAATATCAAGATCAAAAGACTTACTGGAAAAACCCACTAGTTAAAAATACATCAAAACTTCTCAGACCTCCTTACCAAATCTGGTTTAATGGAAATATGGTCATTTAATCCTGGAGGTTGGGTTGCGTTTAATTTTAATTGCCAGTAAGTCTCCCTACAACAAAGCCAATTCTCCTAATCCCCACCCCTTGGGTCTATTTGAACTTGTTCCAAGATGCCAAAAAGAAACCCAGGGTGAGTCGGTTCCGTATATAAGTGTCTATACAATGCACTATTTAAATTCTTTTTCCTAATGTTATAGGTATGCTCATAAATATGTTTGTTAAGTGCCCTTTCTGATTTTCCTACATAAAAACTGGGGCAACCCTTACACAAAGCCAGGTAAACTATACCTTTAGTAGTACAGTTACCCTTTCTAAACCACACACTATTCTTCGCTACATTACCTAAGGTGACCTTTGCTTTTTCACAAATATATTTACAATACCCGCATCTTCCACATTTTCTTGTACCTTGATTCTCAAAAGAACTAGTCATTAGTTATGTTAGGAACCTGGGTGGGAATTCCCAGATATGCTCAGAATTAGTCCAAAATGACAAAAAATACACCGAACCCACAGACATTGCCAACAGACTAGCTGACAGGTTCAGTGCAAACTTCTCCCCCCCCTCCCCACCAAAAGGGCAAATATCTATCCCAGCAGAGTGCTGCCCCCCTGACATCTCAGATTCTCAGGTAAGAGCCGCCCTCTCCAAAGCAAAAAACACAGCATCAATTGGACCAGATGGTGTCCCGGGCTGCGTCCTACATGAACTCCAAAAAGAGCTAAACCCAAACATAAAACTACTGTTCAATCTCAGCATTACCACAGGATATGTACCCAAAGAGTGGCGTACAGCAACAGTGGTCCCTCTCCACAAAGGTGGTGCCTCAACAGATCCTTGAAACTATCGCCCCATAAGCCTGACTAGCTTGGTCTGCAAAGCTATGGAAAAGATCATCATGGACCTCTTAAATAAAGATATTGGGGACCTACAGACACTGGATCCTACCCAGTTCGGCTTTGTTAAGGGCAGATCCTGCCTCTTAAACCTGGTTGATTTCTTTTTAGCAGTCACCAAGGCCATTGACGAGGGGAAGGTGGTCCACACAGCCTACCTGGACCTCGCAAAAGCCTTCGATACAATACCCCACTCGGGCATTATAGATAAGCTCACCAGCTTAAATATAAACCCCTATGTCACTCGATGGGTTGCAAACTGGCTCAAGGACAGAACCCACATGGTTAGAATTGCTGGAGCCATGTCAGACTCCAAACCAGTTACAAGTGGTGTCCCACAAGGCTCAGTCCTGGGACCTCTCATGTTCGGTATATATTTCTCAGAGGTACAGGCCAACACGGAAGGACTGTGGCTAACCAAGTTCGCAGATGACTGCAAAGTGGGCACCATAATCGACTCTCCAGCTGACACAAGCATCCTCCAAAAGGGCCTCATAGAAACAGACAACTGGTGCCAGAGCCATGGCCTCAAGCTAAACACCAAAAAGTGTATAGTCATCCCCTTTGGCAAAAACAAAGTGCCCACAAATTACCACCTAGGTGGTAATCCATTAAGTACGGAAGAAGTAATTAGGGACCTGGGGACCCAAGTTGATAGCAATCTCTCATTTGACAACCACGTGGCCAAAGTGGTTAGAAAAACATTTTATATAGCCCACCTAATCATAAAGGGATTCACATCTAGATCAGGGGAGGTCATTGTGCCTCTTTAATCATCCCTCATCAGGCCCATAATTGAGTACAATGCCCCTTTTGGGATGTACCTTACCAGACACCTGCAGCAACTGGAAAGACCCCAAAAGTACTTCACCAAGAGGATCAAAGGGCTCAAACAGATGCCATATGCTGCCTGGTTAAAGAAACTCCAGCTCTACTCAGTGGCATACCACCTGCTCAGAGGCGATCTGTGCCTGACGTATAAAGCCATGTCCAATCCGGAATTAATGGACATGCTGCACCTCAGAAAATCCAAATCCCACTGAGCTACGTGTTCGAGAGACTTGAACCTCAGCACTGAAATAAATAGGACATGCTGGAGGGACAGATTCATAACCCAGAGACTCCCTTCACTCTGGAATAAAATCCCAGTCCATGTTAGGCAGAGTCCCTCATTGACTCTCTTCAAGAGGAATCTTGATGAGTGGATGGGGGTTTGTAGGTTTACCCCGGGTATCACTTCTGTGTCACTGTTAGACAGAGGCACAGTATACTAACCTCGAAAAAGGGCATAGCAAAATTAATTTAAAATGGGTGGCGAAAGCCAAGCACACTCTGGCTAGGCTTATAAATGCCCTAGGGCAGATAGCCTAGTATGAACCTATGAACCTATGAACCTATGTTGTTATTCTTTTCAAAAAACCTTTTTAAGTTGGTCCCTGTTTTAAAAACAAACCTAGGACTCACCCCTACCTTACTTACAATGTATTTATTAAATTTCAACATTTTCCAATTCCTTTTAACTAATTTTTGAATCTCCGTAGAAGCAAAATTATGCTGTAAAACCAATGCTTTCCCAAAAACTTGGTCACCAGTATTCTTTTCTTTGATTGTATCTTGTGACTGGTTACCTAAAAAAGGAAGGTATCTTACACCTCACCCCACAGTAACCTCACTTACAACCTTTTCAATCAGGTTAATAGGGTAGCCTCTTAATTTAAATAACTCAGAAATAAATTCAACTTCAAGTAAGAAGTCTACTCTTTCTGAAGTCATTCTTGCTGCTCTAATCATCTGTCCCTTCACAATACTTTTTCTTTGCTTCCAGGGATGATCACTATTATAGGGCAGATAGGAATTGCTAGGAATTGCTAAAATTACTTTACCTATGAATCCAAGATTTTAAACCTCCATCAATTTTATCCAAAATTTGATCAAAAACTTACCCTATTGCCACATTCTTGGATTATTCCCTAAAACATGTTGTTGATGACTTTGGACATCTGCTAAAGGACTCGTGGGATTTTTTATCAGGATTGCCCTTGCAGTCCTATGAAGGGGAAATGTATTTTTTGACCATTGATGTGGTCGATTTATTTTCATGTATACCAACAGAAGAGGGGTTGGATTTGTTTTGGTCAATTTTGAATGAAAAAAAGTCTTTATTAAATTTTGAAGTAGACCTTTTGGTGGAACTTAAGAGGATGGTACTGGAAAATAATTGTGTGTTTTTTGAAGGGGAGACATTCAAACAGGTTAGAGGGGTGGCTATGGGGGCAGCTTGTGCCCCCATTTACGCCATCCTGGTTCTCCTCAAATGGAAACTTCACTACCTGTTTAACTCAGTCTATTGGGAAAACATTAGGGTATATTGTCGCTTTTTGGATGATATATTTATCATCTGGGAAGGTCCAGTGAACACCATTACTAACTTCCTTGAATTCCTTAATTCAACCACTAATTTTCTAAAATTTACATTCAAGTTTGATCAATTAGGAATCGATTATTTAGATGTAAGGCTGGATGAAATTGATGGAGGTTTAAAATCTAGGATTCATAGGAAAAGTACTTTTAGCAATTCCTATCTGCCCTATAACAGTGATCATCCATAGAAGCAGAAAAAAAGTATTGTGAAGGGACAGATGATTAGAGCAGCAAGAATGACTTCGGAAAGAGTAGACTTCTTACTTGAAGTTGAATTTATTTCTGAGTTATTTAAATTGAGAGATTACCCTTTTAACCTTATTGAAGAGATTGTAAGTGAGGTTACAGCGGGGTGGGGTGTAAGATACCTTCCCCTTTTAGGTAAGCCGTCACAAGATACAATCAAAGAAAAGAATACTGGTGACCAAGTTTTTGGGAAAGCATTGGTTTTGCAGCATAGCTTTGCTTCTAGGGAGATTCAAAAATTAGTTAAAAGGAATTGGAAAATGTTTAAATTTAAATGCAGACATTGTAAGTAAGGTAGGAGTGAGTCCTAGGTTTGTTTTTAAAACAGGGACCAACTTAAAAAGTTACTGGTAAAACAAGAAAGCAAACCAGTGTCATGAAAGGTCCCATTTATTAAAACTGGTAGAAAACAAACAATAAAAGAAATACTAAGCGCTTTCACCCATAACCATTCTGGGCATCATCAGAGTATAGTATCATTAAAAATATGCATCCTTATATACAGTAAGAACACAACGCCCTAATGTTAAAACCAATGAGTGACTTCAACCAATCTTGTATGTTAATTACAAATGTCATATCTAAATTGAAATAAAGTGACTATGTAAAATAACTCATACAAACTTGCAACAACTACCATAAAATATGTATATATATTGAGCTTTCTCTTTACACTATTGGATATTAGTGTGACTAAAGAGACTGCAGATTTTGAAACTATGCTAAACATTGATGAATTTTGTATGCCTGCACAATGTTGTACTATAATACAAAACGGAGGTTTCTCAATATATAATTACACTAAAAATGAGCTATCATCTAATCATATTACATTGTTTAAAAAAGGTTTCACCTTTATCCCAAAATTCAAGCATGACATAGGGAAAATCTTAATTAATCTCAGATTATATGTTAGACTGCTTAATTTGAAAATGTTTTTTGTTAACAATGTTAGTCCTAGGATAGGGGAAGGATTATTGGTATTAAAGAGAACAAGTACCTTTATACTCCCACAAAACCCCATGATACACTTATTTGAAGTATTATGTGAAACACAAATACGTAGATGTGTTAAGAAAGAAAAAACACTACAGGACAACTTGACCATAGGTGAAAGATTCTGTTTGAATGAATTAATTTCTACAGACAAATACAGGGTTATGAAACCTGATAAAGGTGGTGGGGTAGTGGTTATGTTCAACACAGACTATTTGAGCAAAATGACTTTTATGTTAAGTGACAATGACACATATGAGAAGGCCTCTAAGTTTGAGGTTTACAGGACCTACACCAAATTGGATTGGTAGTTGCATGAATTTCTGATGGAAGGTGTATTGACCAAAGATGAATATGATTATCTCATGGTTGAGTTACCTAATACACCATCCATCTTTGGTATTCCGAAAATCCACAAAGATGTGAATAACCCACCTTTCAGACCAATAGTTTCAGCTAAAGGTTCCAAAACAGAAGCAATGGCCTCATATGTGGATTTTCATTGCAAAGATATCTTGAGTCAGTTACCCCATATTCTAAAAGATTCCTGGCACTGCCTAGATTTTATTAGGCAACATAAAACCGATATTAACACCAATACTATCATTGTTACAATAGACGTAATTAACTTGTTTTCAGTCATACCACATGTCTTGGGATTAGAAATGTTTGAAGCCTGTTTGTCTAAATTTGATAATATGCACACAGTAAAGCATAAACTGATGGTGGAACTTACAGAAATGGTTTTATATAACAATTACATTTTGTTTGATGGTGAGTACTACAAACAGAGCACAGGAGTAGCAATGGGTGATAGATGTGTTCCCATATATGCTAATCCAGTTTTAGCATAATGGGAAACACAGTTCATTTTTACTTCTGCGTATTTGTCCAGAATAGCACATTGCTTACGCTACCTGGGTGATATACTCATTTTTTGGAAGGGTAACAAAGAAGAAATCCAGGAATTTGTTGAGTTATTAGGTACTACCCCCACCTTTTTAAAATTTACAAGTAGGATTTACGACACAAGATGTGAGTATCTTGATATACTATTTTAGAAGGAAGAGGATTGACTTGAGTCCAACATATTCCATAAGAAGACTTACTCAAACTCATTCTTACACTATGAGAGCTGCCATCCCCAATTCCAAAAAAATATCTAGTGAAAGGGCAGATGGTTAGACTATCTAGAATAGTGAGTGATGACAGAATATTTCAAGATGAAATGGGGAAACTTATCAATATGTTTTGTGACAGAGGATATCCCCAGGATATAGTGAATAACATTAGGAATGAGGTGATGGCAAAAAGAAATATTATGTACAAACCCATCATCAAATTTGGAATGGACAGTGAAACATCAAAGAATGAAAAGAGAAAGAAAAAAGACGCTTTGATACTTCCATTTAATGAAACAACATCAAAAATTGTAAATATAGTACACGAAACATGGCTTAGTGTTTTTAAGAACAAAACTGAACTCACGGATATTATTGGCTGTTACCCGGAGATAACATACAGTAGGGGAATGAATTTGAAACAACTAGTAGAGACGGGTAATAATAATAACATACACAAAATGTCTAAAATGAGTAAATGTGGCCTATGCAGTACTTGTAAGTTTATAAATGATGGACCCTATGTAGCAGTTCAGAACTATAAGAGAACCATTAGATGTCCTGGTTATTGCAATTGCAATACCAAGATGGTGGTTTATATTGCGACATGCACAAGCTGTCCCACTTTCGATGTAGGGAAGACCATCAGAAAACTTAGGCTACAAATTTTAGAACATATATGGGACATTAAAATAAAAAAAAAACAATTAGTTCATTATATTTACATAGTCAGAAATGTAATCATTTCAAAAGATTTATATTTTTTGTGATTGATAGAATTCCTAATAATACTAAAGGCGGTGATGACAAAAATCTATTGGAAGCAAAGGAATGTTTATGGCAATTGAGATTGTATGTCACTAATCCACCTGGAATCAATGATTACATTTCCATTTCAAGTATATTAAAACATAAATCATACTGTATATGACTAACTGGATATTACAAAAGTTTTTTGACACACACATGTTTTAGCTTAGGCAGGTATGTATATATTCCAAATTTCAAACAATCAACAGTGTTATATAAGTTTTTATACACACACATATGTTTTTAAACAATGTATTAATTGTTATAAATAATTATAATTGTATCTACACAACATTAGTTAAACAATAAGCAAGGGTTAGAGAAAGCTCAATATATATATATATATATATATATATATATATATATATATATATATATATATATATATGTATATTTTATGGTAGTTGTTGCAAGTTTGTATGAGTTATTTTACATAGTCACTTTATTTCAATTTAGATATGACATTTGTAATTAACATACACGATTGGTTGAAGTCACTCATTGGTTTTAACATTAGGGTGTTGTGTTCTTAGTGTATATAAGGATGCATGTTTTTAATGATACTATACTCTGATGATGCCCAGAATGGTTATGGGTGAAAGCGCTTAGTATTTCTTTTATTGTTTGTTTTCTACTAGTTTTAATAAAAGGGGCCTTTCACGACACTGGTTTGCTTTCTTGTTTTACCAGTAATTGTTTTCAAGAGTTACCAACTTAAAAAGGCTTTTTGAAAAGAATAACAACATGACTAGTTCTTTTAAGAATCAAGGTATGAGAAAATGTGGAAGATGCGGGTATTGTAAATATATTTGTGAAAAAGCAAAGGTCACCTTAGGTAATGTAGCGAAGAATAGTGTGTGGTTTAGAAAGGGTAACTGTACTACTAAAGGTATAGTTTACCTGGCTTTGTGTAAGGGTTGCCCCAGTTTTTTATGTAGGAAAATCAGAAAGGGCACTTAACAAACGTATTTATGAGCATACCTATAACATTAGGAAAAAGAATTTAAATAGTGCATTGTATAGACACTTACATACGGAACCAACTCACCCTGGGTTTCTTTTTGACATCTTGGAACAAGTTCAAATAGACCCAAGGGGTGGGGATTGGGAGAATTGGCTTTGTTGTAGCGAGACTTACTGGCAATTAAAATTAAATGCAACCCAACCTCCTGGATTAAATGACCATATTTCCATTAAACCATATCTGGTTAGGAGGTCTGAGACATTTTGATCTATTTCTAACTAGTGGGTTTTTCCCAGTAAGTCTTTTGATCTTGATATTGGGGGACATTGTTTAGTAATATGTGTATATTTCAATTTGTATAAAACTGTTTTTTATAAGTTTTTTATGTGTACTTACATTGATTGTTAGGATTGGACTTTACTATGTATTTTGTGAACATTTTATGATGTAAATGTAATTAGTGTAATACAGCTTTAAAATTTTTGGCGCACTTTTTATCTAGGGGAAGTTAAATAGGAGGAGTATTTTGTGTTTCCTTTGTACTTGAAAAAGCCCTGCAATTGAGTCAGGATGAAAGCGCTTGTGGTGAATTTTGAATAAAAAAGACCATTTTATTACCATCTTCCTGTGTCGCCTGGACCGTTTTTGTTGGAAATTATTTGGTATTGTTTATATGGTTATTCCACTGGTTTCAATACTTTTCTAACTGTTTCAGTACATGCAGACAACAGTATGGTCCCTCACAGGATCCTATCACATTATCAGTATGTGCTCACCACTGTTCCTCTGCAATGAGTGTCTGTACCACCTGAGCAATTCAGCATACTTATAGGTGATCTGTGCCATGCATACAGGACAAGGTGTGATCCCACTTGATTGTATAAGCTGCCTATCTCTAGGAAGCATAGTAGATGGATTAGCCACCCTAAGGACATTAAGCCACTATGTGACATTAGTAGTACATGCTTGTTGGTGACATTTCTGTAGCAGACTTAACACACCCTTAACACAGACCCTCCAAACTTGTACGGTACAGAGAGCACCTCAGTGCACTTCCTCACATACCATCTGTATGATTGACTGAGCAGATGTCATTTCAACACTGGGGTGCAGCTGCACCTCCCATGGACTTGGACAATATGTGCTGATCCTGTGACAAGGGGTAGTGATGTCTCCAATTGTGATGGCTGTATGGCCATCATGCTAGTGATGTGCACATCTCCTACTGCTCTGTGACATGATGTACAATGATGTTACAGCCTGACATGCACACGTGGCCGCATTCAGGCTAGCAGCACTTCAACTCACTGCATACAAGGAAACACCATGGCACACACATAGTGCATGTTGGCTGCATGCACAGTGGAAAACTTACCTATGTAGTGGTACACAATACAGAGGATAATACCAGATGTGCACACCATGCCTCATGTCTGCTAGTACTATCCTTGTAGGACACATAATGTTTGTTATTATTAGCAGACAAAGTTGTGGTCATTCATTTGGGAGGCCCCATCACCCACAACCAGTAAAATAATGCAAAAGCCTAGCAATGTGTACTTTACAAAGGTTATCATATATATGCAGTTTGGAAATACACACACACATGCGCTGAGTTGGCTGCTGTGAGATTAGAATCCTTACCTATCTACAGTTACATACTATAGCTCACAGTACTTTTCCAATGTGCCACAGAGGTTTTCTAATCTTAGATTGTCAGCCAGTGCTCTTAAGGTGGATGACTTAGCAGGCCATCTGGAGAATGGGAATTTAGAGGGCAGCAGCTAGAGTGCCAAAAAGTGCATACCCTTGCATGGAGATAGCCCATGAGGGCATGTCCATTGTGCTGCAAGGGGATATATTTACAAACACACGCACACACACACACACACACACACACACACACACACACACACACACACACACACACACACACACACACACACACACACTCTCTGAGTTGACTGCTGTAAGATTAGAACATTTGCCTATCGTTACACATTATATATCAGCAGGCCATGTAGAGAAGGGAAAATTAGAGGGCAGCCAAAAAGTGCATAACCATTGCATGGGGATAACCCATGATGTCATGTCCATTGTGATACAAGGTGATATATTTACACAAACACACACACACACACACACACACACACACACACACACACACACACACACACACACACACACACACACACACACACATACACACACACACTGAGTTGACTCCTGTTAGATTAGAACACCAACATATCTATTGTTGCATACTATAGCTCACTGTACTTACTGCATGTACCACAGAGTTTATCTGACCTTAGATTGTCAGCTAGCACTCTTTAGGTGGATGACATCAGCAGGCTATGTAGAGGAAGGTAATTTATATGGTAGCAGCTAGTTACAGGGCCAGAAAGTGCATAAACATTGCATGGGGATAGCCCATGAGGGCATGTCTGTTATTCTCCACTGGGATATATTTATACACATACACACATTGAGTTCACTGTTGTGAGATTAGAACCCCTACCAATCTACTGTTAGACAGTATAGCTCACAGTATTCATCGCATGTGCAGTGGAGTTTATCTGATATTAAATTGTCAGCCAGTGCTCTTAATGTGGATGGCATCAACAGCCCATGTAGAGAAGGGCAATTTAGAGGACACCAGCTAGTACAGGGCCAAAAAGTGTAAAATCATTGCATGGGGATAGCCCATGAGGGTATGTCCGTTGTGCTGCAAGGGGATATATTTACACATACACACACTGAGTTTATTGCTATGAGATTAGAACCCCTACCTATCTGTAGTTATGCACTATAGCTCCCAGTACTTATCGCATGTGCCACAGATTACATCTGTAGAGTATGTGATTGCAAGCACTGTACTTGTGGAGTGTGCAAAACAGGCTTGTGTTGGACAGCATGTGTGGCCTGCAGAGTAATATTGCTTGGTACTGTTACTGAATTGTCCTAGGAATAGGGTACCTGCTAATATCCCTGTAATGTGTGTACAGTCACCAGTAGTATGGCCATATGTGGCTTGTCACAGTTATAAAGGGAAACATGTGGCCAGGGACACTTTTCCCTATCGAAGGCATGCTTTAGAAACATTATTCATTACACCACTTGCTCACTTGTGTCTGTCTACACAAGTGCCATTTCGCAGGCACAGGAGTCTGAGGGTGAGAGGAATATGTACTGTTGCGGCCTTGGTTTGGTTCCTCTGGGCAACTGCATTGATGTGGGAATTCAGATAAACACATCTTTCATAGGGTATGTGGGGGGATTCAAGCATCCCCATATATATATATATATATATATATATATATATATATATATATATATATATATATATATATATATATATATATATATATATATATATATTTAAATGTGTATAACAGGGATGTCTCTTTAAATTACGCTGTGTGTACGTATGTATATGTGTTATATAAATATATGTAGGGAGTCTATACTTATATAATTAAATTTATATATATATATATATATATATATATATATATATATATATATATATATATATATATCAGTATTATAAGTATTTGGGGTAGATACTGCTAGATACACTACTCATGTGAGTGGAGGATAGGGACAGACAGAATGTATACATAAATGTCTGCATGTACAGTATTTCCACATAGTAGGTCTTTCTGATGGAGAGGCAATAGAATTACACTCCAGTTAGTTAAGTGTACAAACATGCTCAGTGGGACTGTCAGTACTTACAAGGTGACTCCAGGCCAGAGATACTGTACCTGTACTTCAGTAGGAAATTTGTATGCTGCAGACATTAGCAGCTGCACTTTTCTCCACAGTACAGCACTTCCCTGAACCTATCCACGGCATTTCCCAGCTGTCTACTGCAATTAATATGTGACTGGGGTACATAATGTAGCACCACACAGAGGATGGGAGTCTGCATACCTCTTGCTGTACATGTTTTTTTGCAGAAAGTTCAGCATTTATCTCCATATGTCTGGTCTATTCCTCATATATTTGTGGTGTTCCAGTAACTTATTGTATAATGCAGTCACTGAACAGTACTACCTACAGACACATTTGAGTAACATACTTTACATCCTGCAGATATTCTGTTGTGATGCAACCCCCTGTTATACTTGCCACCTTCTAGGTTAATTAGAGCGTGTGTAATGTCTGTCTGTAGTTATGTCCCTTTGTCTCCCCATTCTCTCTGGCTTTGTCCAGCTTTCTCCAAGTAACAGATTGCAGGGTCTGACAGTCTGTGGGAATACCGCCAAACAACTACCTAACATGCAATAGATGTGGATGCTGCCAGATTCACACCGTCAACACCATCACCCATGCTAATGTCCTTAGCCCACTGAGCCACACAGCTGCCAGATAGAGATGTGTCATTCATCACACAATCAACAGCATACAGACATACATTGTCGTCCCTGAATTACATGTGACATCCAATATGTGCCCCGGTTCTATGTCACAACCCTGAGGTTGGCTGGTCTGCTGGTATACCATTGCTGATGTACTGTTAGAGCAATTGAATGGGAACAGTGATGTGATGGGGTTGGGGAATGAGCAGGCCATGATCTGTTGACATAATAAGTTGTTTGACTGTCCTGTGACCCCCACTGTTTATCATCTCTCTTGACTACTCTAGTGGATATTCCAGCCATGTGGCCTAATGAATATTATGGAGTGTATACTATTGGACTGGGTAGCTGTTGTCCCATGTGGCTGTTAGAGCTCTCCAAGTAGCCCAGTAACCCATTGTACTCCCTTGCATACATGCGGCATGTCCATACATATGTTACCATATTTTAGTCCCCCTTACAAGTGGTGTATAGGTGAATGACTTACCTTGCAAATTCAGCAATTGACAGACATGAAGTTCAGGGCTGAGTCTGTCTGATGCCATCAGTTCACAGCCAATACTTGGTTAGGTGCAGGTTGTGTGGGCTAGCTGCCATGATTTTTACTATATGTATGCAAGTCAGAGTAAGGTGTCAGTCCCTAGGGCCCTAGGTCATCAGTGTTTGTGCTATGCATTGTTTCTTGGCCAAAGCTAGGGTATACTGGGCATGTCTACATCTGCCTACAGGTACATCCTCAGGGGGTTCCTCCACCAAGTCCTCCTGTGTCTGTGGCTGTGGGGATATAGGCACTGGTGGGCAGATGAATGTCCCTTCCCTTTGCTGATCCTGCTGCAGCTGTTTCCGCAGGATCACATTGTGTATGGCAGATACTGTGAACATCTGTGCACATGTGGCTGGACAGAACTGCAGGGCTCCGCCAGATATGATGTAGAGGCACCAGAACTATGATGTCAGCAGCCCAAACACATACTCTGTGATGTTCCTAGTTTGTGCATGTTCCTCATTATGGCATTTTTCCATGGGTGGGTGTGCATTTCTGATAGGTGTCATCATCCATGGTTCCAGAGAATAGCCAGCATCCCCCAGTAAATGGCTGTGCTGTATTTCCCCACTAGCAAACATCTGGTACAGCTGTGATGCATGCCAGATATGGGAGTCATGAAAACTGTGAGGGCTGCCAGCACACACATTCATTATAGTCCCCTGGGCATTGCACACAACCTGGCAGTTAATGGAGTGATATCGCTTGTGGTTGACATAGATTCTACCCTCCTCAATGGGTGGTGCCTTGATGTGTACATGAGTGCAGTCTATGGTTCCCCAGTTTCTCAAAGTAGTGTACTACACAGTAGAATTGTTGCATATTGCTGGCCCTCACCTCAGGAATGAGGGGAAAATAAACGTGGTCACTGGCATGTGGCATTTGGTAGCATGGCACCCAGGAAATGGTGGAGTACCCTGGATGCTGATGACTGTGAGACCCCCATAATGTCCCCAGCTGGTCTTTGGAAAGTACCTGTGGCTAGTATCTTTAGATCTACACATCCACTGGGATGGGGTCCCCTCTGTTGGCTCTAGGTCTGAGTTGAGGACATCAGAGCTCAGTGAGTTGTTGTAGTATGTCCCTGTCCACCCTGTAGCTCTCAACCATCTCCAGCTCGTGTAGCTCCTGAAAGGTTACCCTGGGCCTGAACACTCTTCTCCTTATCAGTCTAGGCCTATTGTCATCAGCAGCAGCATTGACCTCAGCATCTAACACATACTGATGTAGTAGACCTGCAGCAGTCCCTAGCATTCCTTCAGTTAAAATTCCCATACTCCACTTGTGCAGAGTTTGGGGGGACAAATCAGTTTGTAGGGTGTATGCATCCTTTATTGGGCTCTGCTGCAGGTGTAGGCTGTGTGATTGGCTACCTATGATGCATTCCACCTGCCAAGTACATAATTAAAAACATTTAATGGCTCTAGTTAAAATGAATCAGTAATTAATATATAATTAGCTTTTTGGATACACTCAGCACTGTGGTGTGCCATGCAGTCTTGTGGAAACAAGCATCCTGAAGGTAAACAAAGTTTAGTGAGTGGTCATTATACACACACCCCTGAAAGGGCATGCTCAGTACTTTGGTGCACTGCGCAAACATGCTGAATCATGCATCCCAAAGGTAAACAAAGCTCAGCAGCCAATGTAAACACATTCCTGCTGAGCACAGTGGCTCGCCCTCGCAAACAGGTGCAGCTGAGCTAAAATTAGCTTACAAGTCCTCAGACACCCCCCACCATTGATGTCAGCTACCTCTTCTGTGAACACCAACATGGTTCTGTGCCTACATGGAATGGATATGTCGACACAGATACCCATTCATGCTATTCAGTAACCCCAACTCATTTTCATAGGGTTCCGTGCACACAGCCTGGTAACTACATCATTCCAGGCCCTACCTTGTTAGCAACAGCATCATTCCATCATTGTGGATACTACACTCTGAGTCCCATACTACATTTCTGTCACATACTATAAAATTTGTATTTACACTATTTTTTTTTTCATAAGTTTATGTTTATGCCCTGCGGTGCACTGTGCAAACATAACCAGATCATTAAAAAAAATAAAGTTATTTAACTTATTTCCCTTACATTTTTGGACACATGGTGGATAGTTTTGCACATATCTGTGTCTGCTATGTTATTTCTGCCCATCTGACTATACCTTTACAGTCCCTGTTGTCTGTTTAAAATCCTGTACACAGAATTTTTCCGAGTACACTACAGACACCAACACTGGGTCTGCAGGACTGCCTCTCTGCTTGCTGGATTACTTTAACTCCCTCATTTGCATGAAGTTTACCTCCTTATGAGGTGATTTACATGTCACAGATACTTCCGTGTTGGCACATTCATGTGTGCCACCCAGCTCACTTTACTAGATGGCAGACCTGCTTACTTTCATGTAACCAGTGTGCCACAATGCCTATATGGTAAATAAGACTGTGTAGGCTTTAATAAATTCCCCCTAATGTCTTTTGTTGATGCAAAACAATCTAACATTAATGTTTTAAATAAGAAGGTTTCATGAACTTGTGTAAATCTTTTTTAAATATACATGCCACGAGGAGATGCAATTAGTGTCTCTGTGATTCAGTATTACAGCTCCTCTTAGTAATCAGAATATCCCCAGGATTTAATAAAATCCATGTAGGCACCTTGTAGAGCCTGCACAGAATGTTTCAATGTACACTACCGTGGTTCCCCCTCAACAGAGCACCATGCATGTTAATCATGGCTCAATGCTGAGGGAAAGCATAGTAACAGGGATATTGAATCAGTGTAGGCAGAGGTGTACAGGCTGGTCAGATGTTATGTACATGGTGAGGATCCCTGTAATGTTCTGTGCTACTGTTGAAATGTGCTGTGTATTAATAATTTGTGTTTAAATTTATAAACTTTTATTTTTTTTAATTTTTTTATTTAATGTCTGTTTGTACAGTGCTGTGCTGAGTGCAGCAATGCCAAGGGGTGCTCAAACATAGACAGATGACACCTGTCAGACATCTAAAAATAGTAACTGAATGTAATTAATTATCATACCTGTTTTTTATTTATTTATTTATTTTTATTTATTTATTTATTTTTTTTATAATTACTGTTTGCAAGCTGAGGAGTGCAGCAATGACAAGCCGAGCTTACACATAGACAGCTGACACCTGCCAGACATCTAAAATACAAACCAGTTGTAATTAATTATTTATTTCTGTTATTGTTTAAGCTCATTTAAAGCTGTTTGTGCAGCATGCCACAGTTGCTTAGTAGTGTATGTTAAGGTACACTAATTTATATACCATCCAAGTACCTAAGTGGGTGGAATAATGGTCTAATGCTTCATAAGTCCTGGGTTCGAGTCCCTAGCACACATATCATTTGTTGAATGCAATATAAAATGTCTTTTAAATTAAAATCAGTATTGTTACATTTGGGAGAGCTGTGCAGTGCTAAGCACTGCTTAAACATGGTTAATGGCTAATACTGTTTGTGCATTTCTAAAGTCCACTAAAACCACTGTTGTGGAGTTTTTGAGATGCTCAGCTTCACTTACCTGGTTTGCTCGATGCTAAGCACCACTGTGCTTTTTTGAATGCTACTAAATGACTTGTAAGGGTGGTAAAATAGCCTATAGTAAGGCCAATAGGCAGGAATTCTGCACCATTAGTTGGAGTCTGCTTATCTGCTGATATATCAAGTAGTGTTGGGGAGAGTGCGTGCTTTTGGGTGCAGAGATGGGGTGTGCAGGAGTCCAGGGTTTTTGTTGCACTCTTCATATGCAATTTTAAACCTAGGCTATTGTAGAGTGGTTACCAGGGCTCAGAATGTAAGGCTGAGGCCTGGGATCAGTTGGCCAGGGAACTTACGAGTGCTACTGATATCCCCCGCACTGGTAAGCAGTGTCTTCACCACTATGATGACCTGAAGTGAAGAAAGAGGGAACATTGGACACCTGGGTCCAAGAGGCTAAGGCTAGGTATGCCCCACAAATACATAAGTATTTTTCCACTGTTGTACCACAATGTAAGCTGAATGTGTGCAAAACTGGTATGAATAATGGTGTGCTTCTCTCCCAATAGCTGAAGCTGAGAGGACTTGCAATATTCAGTCCCATGCCGGGCGCCTGGCCAGGTTACATCATGGTTGTGATATGTGCGGATATATTATGCTAACTGTACTGCAATATGCAATAAAGAATAAAAAAAGTACTACAATAAAGAATAAACAATAAAACCAGTAGTGCAATAAATGGACAATTAGAACCATAGTTCAATAAATGAACAATAACAACTGTATTGCAATAAACAATAACAATACCAATAATGGTAAGCAAAAAGGTGTAAAGCAGGATTATGGTGTCATAACATAATTGCACTAGAGTTGTATGCATTGCATGTCTATGGTAAAGCTGCTGCAGTCAAGTGTTTAATTGTAAAAGCTGTAGAATGCAAAACTAATGGCCTACAAAATGTATTGATCAACTTATAGTACAGTTCAAGGCTATCTCCTGGCCAATTTTAGTCACATAATGCTCTAATTTTCTTCCACTCCAAGAACAAAAGGCATACGGGTGAGGTAGCCCACTTTATAAGCAGATAGTGTGTGTAGATTTCACAGAGACTTATTATCAATGCCAATAAAGTGTCAAGCAGCATTGTGGATTCCTAAATAAATCTGTCTTAATGTTTGCAATAGGGCTGTAGTCATTGCATATCTGTTTTAAGTTGCTGCAGTCAATTGTTACATTATTTGCAGATGTCACCTGCAATCGCAGCTATCTGTCACATCATTACCAGATAAATGATTATGTGCAATGCAATGTATTACCAAATCTGTTTACAGAACACCTTGATAGTTATACAAGTCCACATTATGTGAAACTGTTTTGTGTAGCTGTGTACCTGCATTCGTTACTGCTTAGCCCATACTGTCCCATGCTAACAGCTTGAGAGGTATATATGTGCTACATCAGCTATAGAAGAATTGTAGTCACAATACTCACAACTGACACTACACACCTATAAAACTATGTATTACCAGTGTTTTCAGGGATATCATTGGCGATGTCACTAATGGTATGTTTTTCTCTCTCTCCCCACCCTTTATCTTCTTTAATTTATTTTTATTTATTATTATTATGATTTAATATTAATATAGTTTGTTAAACTAACTATATTTTGTTAAAATTTAATGTATTATTGTTATTTATTATGATTCATCATTAGCATATTTTGTTAAACTGACGGTTTTGTTGGCCTTATGGTTTAATTCATATTGGCTTGCTGTTAACATATTGACTGCTATGTTACTTAATGTTGTGTGACACATAATACACCTCAATATGTATTTGGATTAAGACATTTTATGTTGCATTCTGTTAATACTAACATATGTTTGGTTATTACTAACCTTAGCATATTGTTCTAACTACTTTACTACAGCATTTCAAGGTTGGCTGGTTCCTCGTGATCTACCTACCTTCCCTCCTCCGGCTATTGCATTGGATCCCAGCACGTCTGGAACCCAGCCTGGTGATGCCCCCTTTGTTGCCACTGCACTACCTTTGGCATTGGGTAGTACCACCCATGGGATGGAGCTCGGCTCCTCTCTGGGAGTGGAGGTGGAAGTGGAGTTGTGACCCATGACAAACTGCCAGGTTTGGTGCACAGGATCATCATGTGCGGGTTTGGATGATGCCTGCATCAGATGGAGAGAATGCTGGCCACCCTGTTGGAGCAGGTTTCCCCCAGACTCCATCCTCCACCAATGCTACCCTCAGGGCAGTGATGGACCAGTGTTGACTGTACCTTGGGTGGAGATTTGAGTCATGCTGCTACCTTGTGGAGGCACATTGGAATGAGATTCCACAGCACCCTCCCAACCCAAGGTGTTCACCCCCATCTTGTGTCACACACCTTCCCTGTCTGCTGTCTTTTCTGTCTGCAAAAGCTTCCTCACCTAACCAGCTTACCTCTCCCACATGTACCTATGTCTCTTCTCCAATATTCCACTCTCACCTTACAAAAAATATGGAACCTGCCTCAGAAAAAACATATTGTCCCATACTTAGCTCTCCATGTCACACGTGTCCACTGGGCACACATAATTTGGTCCCGTTGGATTAACAATGCAATTATGTTGTCATCACTCCTCTCACAGGGGTGAGAGTCCAAAGTCAACTTCAAAATCTGTCAAAGTGCACAATTGTTGATGTACAAGAAATGGATAGCTATGGTTCTTCACTACACCCTTCCTACACATATCTACCTAACTTTCATTATGTTTTTTCCCCCTGCTTGTACTCCATTTCACCACTTTCCTATCTCCCAATTTTTGTTTTCTTTCTATATTTTTGTGCAACGCTGCATGACGCACTGTGTCATGCAGCTTCACTAAGCTCAGCTAAATGGAGTTATATTGATATATGTGTTTATAAATCATAACAAATACATACAAAATAAAAATGTTTCCTCTATTTTGAATACAAGACCATCACACCTGTAGACCACTGTGTTAACCTGCCATACTACAAAACTGTTAATTAAAACAGGTGGTTTAAGCAAAACATAGTAACAGCAAGCTACACACAAGCATTTTTAATCAGATCTGCGCATCTCGCCATGTTGTACAAACTTGCTTAAAGATAAATGGAAAAATCAGGAGTGCACCTTGGAGTCTGGTGCAAGACTACACCACCAGAAAGGCAAACACATAATAATGGATGTAAGTGAAGTCTGTGATAGAAGGTACATGTGCCCTTTTATCAGCAACATTTAGAAATACACCTGCTAAGGTATGAATGGCAAAATACATGTTCAACTGGGACCCTGGTGCAGAAATACATCCATATAAAGCCATGCACATAATATTGCATGTAAAAAAAAAAAGTATGTCACAGGTTGTATGTGTGCACTTATATCCGCAAATACACCCACTGTAGCAGTGACTCAGTAGCTCAGTCTGTTAAATGCCTTGCAAACAGTACATTTTGCCACACACAGTCCTGGGTTCAAATCCAGTGGTGTGTAGCAGTTAAATTACATTATTGTGAAGCCAGCAATTAATGACAGAGCCATGCACTCTTCATTCACACAATGCATTTCTAATGAAATGCCTGCTTTTCAATGATGGATGTCACAGGCCTGCAGATAGGAACACACTTCACACATTCCTGTGGCAAAACTATAAGTGCATAAAGTGTCACTTCATGCATTAATATGGATTCACAGAGGGTTTCAATTCAGGTAATGCAAATGAGGGGCACTAATAGGGTGCACCACACAATCCTTTCAAACTCACAGTTCAGATTAGCACAGCTCCACAACTAACATACACATTTGAAGTCCCTGCTTGTAACAGGGACTGCTAGCATACACATTTCAAATGAGTGGCAGACTGTAACACGTACCCTGACAGTTGCCCAAATGGTGGAAATATTCTTATATGTATCCCCTAATTTGCTCAATGACATAAAAGCCATGTTGCCTAGCAGTCTGTTAGTGATACTGTTGCCTAACATACTTACCTTAAACACATGCCTTAATTGGAGTGGAATAGGTGCCCTCACTCTGGCTCTGCCTTTACAACAAGGCTGACACAGCTGCCACAGTTACTCCTACAGCTTGTTGTCCTCCAAAGTGTTCACACTCTATTACATGCAACAGCAGTGGAAGCCTGTAGCACACACATCTGTATGTAAACGTAGCTGCTACAGACCTACCCTCTGTGATGAACTAGTCACCCCCACCCCAGTAATGTCCAGCACAATATCAAAAAGGGCATCTAATCTAAATGAAGGCCTTTTATATTGTACAGTGGTTGCATGTTATTGGCTGATGATAGTGCAAATCAGCTGTGTTGGCTACAATTAGCATTTCAGAAGCACAGATTGGTTGAGAGGCAATCACTGCTAATGCAAAACATGTTAAAAAGGCAAATATTTGGCTATGGGGAACCATTCTTTATGAGACTTCCCTCACACAAAACAAGCATTTGCTAAAATTTAAATAATAACACCAGTCATCAGAGGAGTATTACACTCCAGCAGGTATGTAACCTTTTTGTTTACAACAGGATGCAGATGTGTGACTATACTTATGGGGAATAGGGGTTACAGCATTAAGCCTTTCTTAGATCCATGATAATGACATGTCATTGATATCCAGATTTGTTACATCTACATAGGATGTACAATACATCAAGGGTGGAATTTTTTTTGTCAATGTTGCACACTGGTCTCTTGGGATTGTTCCTTTATTGTTGTTGTAATAGCACACTGCTATTTGTTTGGCACTGTTGTTTTGACATATTATCCGGGTAGTTGCCCCTAGGGAACACACTACAATAGACTCCAGTATGATCATACAGCAGTATCTGTCATGGCATACACATGAATAGCTGACTATTGCTACTATCTTAGTTGTAGCCACATGCTTAGTATGTTTGCACACTGTGGAATATGACATGTCTGAGCAAGCAGTGGATACTGCCAGCTTTTCTGTTCTTGGTGTATCTCTGCATAATATACTTCCATCTATGTGATCCTGATATATGTTCCCATTCTGTTGTCTTTCAGGATGCATGCATCCAAGACACTGTGCACTTTTCATGGATGTGGAGAATGAGATTATAATTGAAGTCTCCGGCAACAACATTAACTCCTACTGTCATGGGGAAAGCAAAACAGAGAACAGAGAGTGGCATTGTGGGCTGACCTTGTCTGAGACGTGAATGATACAGGTAATCAGAGCAGGACATATGAACAGGTTCAATACCATGCAATGGATATGATCAATGCTGCATTCAGAAGAGCAGCAGATGTAGCCAAAGATTGTGGCTTCACTGGCGGAGGGTCTGCAGCCAAACAATGACTCTCATAGGCTCATAGGTTCATAGGTAGATACTAGGCTATCTGCCCTAGGGCATTTATAAGCCTAGCCATAGTGTATTTGGCTTCCGCCTCCCTATTAGATTAGCCTGCTGTGCCTCTGTAAAGTAGGTCACAGAAGGTACCCTTTTAAGATTAGTTTACTGTGCCTCTGTCTAGCAGGGACACAGAAGAGATCCCAGGGGTGAATTTGCGATTTCCCATCCATTCGTCCAGATTTTGCTTGAAGAGTGTCAGCGAGGGGCTATGTCTAACATTAATTGGGATTCTATTCTAGAGTGAGGGGAGCCTCTGGGAAATGAATCTGTCCCTCCAGCATGTCCTATTTATTTTTGTGCTAAGGTTTAGGTCCCTGGAGTGTGTAGCTGTAAGGGACTTGGATTTTTTGAGGTGGAGCATGTCCATAAATTCTGGGTTTGACATGGCTTTGTACGTCAGGAATAGATCGCCTCTAAGTAGGCGGTAAGCAACTGAGTAGAGCTGGAGTTTCTTTAGTCGAGCTGCATAGGACATCTGTTTGTAGCCCATGATCCTCTTGGTGAGGTACTTTTGGGGTCTCTCCAGTTGCTGCAGGTGTCGGGTAAGGTACATCCCAAAAGGGGCATTGTATTCAATTATGGGCCTGATGAGTGATGAGTAGAGGGGCACAATGACCTCTCTTGATCTAGATGCGAACCCTTTCGTGATAAGGTGGGCTATATAGAAGGTCTTTCTAACCACTTTGGCAATGTGATTATCAAAGGAGAGATTACTATCTATGTTGGTCTCCAAATCTCTAATTACTTCTTATGTACTTAATGGATTACCACCTATGTGGTAATTTGTGGGCACCTTGTTTTTCCCAAAGGGGATGACTATGCACATTTTAGCATTTATCTTGAGGCCGTGGCTCTGGCACCAAGCATCCGTCTCTGTGAGACCCTTTTGGAGGATGCTTGTGTCAGCTGGAGATTCGATTATGGCCCCCAGTTTGCAGTGATCTGCAAACTTTGTCAGCCATAATCCCCCTGTGTTAGCCTAAACCTCAGAGAAGTATATACCGAACAAGAGAGGTCCCAGAACTGAGCCCTGTGGGACGCCACTTGTAACTGGCTTGGATTCGGACATGGCACCTGCGATTCTGACCATGTGGGTTCTATCTCTGAGCCAGTTTGCAACCCATCTTGTGATATAGGGGTTGATATTTAAGCTGGTAAGCTTATTTATGATGCCCGAGTGGGGTATTGTGTCGAAGGCTTTTGCGAGGTCCAGGCAGGCTGTGTGGACTACCTTGCCCTCATCTATGGCTTTGGTAACTGTTTCAAAGAAATCAACTAGGCTTAAGAGGCAAATTCTGCCCTTAACAAAGCCAAATTGGGTAGGGTCCAGTGTCTGGAGGCTCCCAATGTCTTTGTTTATGAGTTCCATGATAATACGCTCCATAGCTTTACAGTCCAGACTAGTCAGGCTTATGGGGCGATAGTTTCCGGGGTCCGTTGTGGCACCACCTTTGTGGAGTGGGACCACTGTATCTGTACGCCATTCTTTGGGTACATATCCTGTAGTAAGGCTAAGTTTGAACAGTGACTTAATGTGAGGGTTCAGTTCTTCTTGGAGCTCATGTAAGACATAGCCTGGGACACTGTCCAGTCTCATAGATGCTGTGTTTTTTGCTTTGGAGAGGGCAGATTTCACCTGTGCATCTGTGATGTCAGGGAGGTTACATTCAGTTGGGATAGGCATTTGCTCCTTTGGGGGGGAAGGGGGGAGAAGTTTGAGCTGAATCTGTCTGCCAGGATGTTGGCTATGTCTGTAGGTTTGGTATATTTTGTACCGTTATGCAACAATTCAGAGCATATATGGGAGTTTCCGCCCATGTTCCTGACATAACTAAAGAAGGCCTTATGATTATCTTTAGTGTCTATGGCAAATTTTCTTTCGAAACTGGCCTTTGATGATTTTATGAGGGATCGAAGTTTCTTGCTAATACTGATCAGAGATGCCTTCCCTTTTTGGGATTTTGCTCTGTCATGTAGTAGCTTCCTCCTTCTGTTGTATAGTTTATTTATGGCCGGGGTCCACCATACTGGTCTCCTGTTTTTGGAGGAGTGAGTCTTGGTTTTATTTGGGATAGCATGATCCATGCATTCCTGCAGGTGCTCATAGAATGCATTTGTAAAGGATTCTGCGGATTGGGTTGTATTATCCTCCGGCCCAGGGGCTTTGAAGGATTCCACCTCAGTCTTGAGAAGTGCAAAGCTGGCTTTTGAGAAATTCTTTACAGTGATTTCCTTGGCTGGGGGTGGGGACGGGATATGGATGTCCAGGGAAATTTGTTTATGGTCTGATCTTACCAATGAGGGGTTTACCTCTGGTGTGGACCATAGAGTCCCCATGTTGGTGATGACCAGGTCCAATATGTTGTTCCCTCTTGTGGGAGTGGTGACCAGTTGTTCCATTGTGTTAGAGTTTATAAATTCAAGGAACCGTTGGGTGAGGGTGTTTGGGCTTGAGTAGTTTTCCCAGTCAATGTTTGGGTAGTTGAAGTCACCCAATAACATAGTGTTTGGAGAGACCTTCATATTCTCCAGTGTTCTCAGGAATGCCAAGTGGGGTTCCTGTAATAGGGAGGGTGTTCTGTAGCAGGCAACAAACTGAAAGGCAGTTTTGCCTGCTGTTAGTTGCACATGGATGGTTTCCGATGCTTCGTGCAGTGCCACTTACCTGGAGGTGTAGGTATCTTTGATGAATATAGATACTCCCCCTCCTTTTGTGCTTCGGTCCGAGTTTTGGGGCCGAAACGCATGGTATGAGTTATAACCTGGTAGTGCTGGGGTGCTCTCAGGAGCCTTGAACCAGGTTTCTGTTACTGCACAGACCGATTTTCTCCATACTGAGGAGAGCCTCGAGTGCATGCATCTTGAGGTTTAGACTTCTGGCATTGAGTAGCATTACCTTTAGTTTTTTTATCCTTGGGTTGTCTATGGAGGTGGGTTTGTCCTTTGAGCCTTGCCTAAAAAAGGCACTATGGGGGTGGCAAGAGCCTTGGCCAGTATACAAAAGCCTAAGGGTGACAGGTGCAAGCTGTCCCTAGCTAAGCAACGTGGCTTGTCGAGGATGTCATCCCAGGCTGACAGACACTGGATCCCCTTTGAATGACACCAATTCTTTAGCCAATTGCTGAAACTGATCATTTTGTCTTTATACTGTGGCATCATTCTTGGTGAGGGCAAGATGCTACTCAAGGTCAGGGTCATACCAGCCTGGGCTACTTGGTCAGAGAGCTCCTCTATGTCTCTTATCATGTAGTCCAGGGAGGTACGTCTCAGGTCATTCACACCAGCATGGACAATGACGGAGTCATGCTTGTACTTGCTTTGGAGTAACCTGAGTGCTTGCATTATGTGGCGGATCCTGGCACCCGACAGGCAGCTTACACTGACCTTCTCCTTGTTCAGTCGGGTGAGCAGGATATCAGTGTGCTGGACAATAGAGTCCCCTATAACAAGTATATTTGGTGTGTTGTTTGGCCTTAAGGGCTGTGACTGTGAGGCACACTGATTTTGTGAGATATGTGATTCTTGGGTATTGTTGAGGGTGGCTGTTGCTTGGATATCTGCTTAGGAGGTCTTTGCTGTTTAGGCAGATTTTTATTTAGAGCCTCTGAGTATGTTTTTGTGTGTTTATGTGTTGGGTATGCAGATGCAATAGGTCTGTGTGAGACTGGATTTGTGGTGTGGGTGGTTACCTTTTCCTCCTGACTGACTGTGCCAGTCTTGGGTTGAGAGAGCTCTACCTCCAGTTTGGCTGTGTAACTGCATCTCTCACATGTATTAGAGTTTGCTGGAAGGAGGAGAGGGTTGTCTGTGTACATAAGGCAATTATAACATTGCCTCAAAATTCCCAGATTCACCAGCTGGACTGGAGAGTAACCTTGAAACTGACCCTTGGACATACCAGATTAGTATAGGGAACTGTTTTTTTTACTGATCAGATTAGGGAAGGGAAATCATTTTTCACTTGATCAGGAAGGACCAATCGGGAGCCTAATACTTATGAGAAGTCAAGGAGGGTGTAGTGCTTTAGTTAGTTAGTGTTTCCTTATAAGAGCTGAGCAAGTGCAGGGCTTTAGAAAGAGAATAGAGTGATTACTTTGAGAGTTTGAACAGTTCTAAGGGAAAAAGTGAAGAGCAGACTTTCTGGAGCCTGGAATAGTTTAAACCTGCTGCCCGATGCTGCTCAGTGCACAAAATCGCGCAAAAAGAGAGTTGTAGGGTTTTAAGAGAGATCAAGGAGTTTAGAATTGACCCAAAATGGCCAATAAAACTACAGCTTCTAGGTAGCAACCACTCCTCCAGGGACAGGCAGGTTGTTCAGTGTTAACCACTCCCACTGGTGAACACAGAGACTTCCCTTTAGCCCAAGCAAGCACTGGCCTTCTAGAAACATCCAATCAGTTCAGAACAGCAAATCTGTAACTGAACTTTCTTAACTTTCAGAAAGTGGGAAAAAAGCAAGTTTTTTTTTTTTTGTTTGTTTTTTCTTTTTGTTGTAGTTTAAAGGTAGCAGAGATACACAAGCAGCAAAATAATCACAACAGTGCAATAAATGACTCCACACTTGAGTGCTAGGCCAAAATCAGGTAAAATGCAGTTTTTAGAGAAAAAAACGATTTTAAATTAAGTGCAACACAGGAAATGCAGTAAACAGGCTCTAGATGTGTTCCAGGTACTGTTACTGTTACAGATATAAACTTTAGCAAGCCAGAAAATGCCATAACAAAAATCAGAAGAAAATACTTAAAATCACAAAAGTGGCTCCTTTTCTTTTCCCTTGGTAGGTGCTTCAGCAGCAACTAGCAAGTCTGAAAGGTTTTAAGAGAGAGAGAAATCAAGGAGTTTAGAATTGACCCAAAATGGCCAATAAAACTACAGCTTCTAGGTAATAAACACGCCTCCACATCTCAGTCATTGAGACATTCCTAGTGAGTCTAGGCACAGACGACAGCTCCTAGGCACCCATTATACCATACATCATGGATGTGGGTGTCACATTGCAATACTGTACCAGTCAGTGTGTCAGAGTGTACATATAGTTATGTGGGTGCCAGGTCTGTGTTCTTTGTGAGGGGAGGGATGTAACTATACTTTGACTCTCCTACTCAGATGTTGACCAATATAATAATTAACATAGTAGCTACTGTAAATGGGATATATATGGACATATTACCTTGTTGTAGTGCAACATCTGGTGGTACTGACATTACCTCTCTCTCTACTTTACACATGTCTGTCTGGTGGTGTACAATGCTGTGGCCCTGTTCCTGGTACCCACAATACTGTTTTTTTATAGATAAAGGTTTACACAAATGAAACTTCACATATCCCAGGCTGCCTGCTGTAATGTACTACTGTCTGCATGATTGCCAACTGCACAGGTATTTTATGACTGTACATATGTTACGGTTATATATATATATATATATATATATATATATATGCCTTGTACATGTCACCACACTGATAGATGCGACAGTATTGTCAGGACATTGCAGATTGCCATATGTATCAAATTTTCAGAGTCTTCACAAATGTCAAAACTGTACCTCATTTTTGCTGATGAGATTGGTGTGTACAGAGCTGTTATTTGCAAGTAACTACAGCTGTTTGTTGGGATAGTAATGTCCTCTTGTCCTACTATATGAGGTTGGGGTTTCAACAGGTCTGTAATAATGTCAACAATGTATATAGCTGTACATTTATTGCAGCATAGTACTGCAGAGCATAATAATGTAGATATTAATGTACTGCTTTTTTTTCTCTTATCACAGATGACCAGGGGGGTTGGTCTCATCCCCTATGCAACCTGATGTCAGTGTGTCTTCAGACTCTGATGATGATGGTGGCCACAGTGAGACACAGCTTTGGGTTTCAGGGGCTGAATATGTCCCGGCGGTTGACATCACTCTTCTGCCCTCATTGTCACCGCACACAATCAGTATGCCTACACATAGCCAGTCCCCAGAGACCACAGATATTGGAGAGTCATAGGATGGGGACATTGAACAGGAAAGTGTGGCAGCTATGGTTCCAGTGAGTGAAGAGACTGGCCATAGACAGAGAACTGGCAAGATTCCACACAGACGGATTGATAGGAGTGATCATAGGAGACCTGCTCTCCTTCCATCACCTGTTGCAGGTGTCACATCACGGTTCACTTGGCATATGTTTTGGGCCATAATGGAGGCACATGCATGTTCTGAAAGGAACTCCAGATGTATGTTCAGGTTTATGGGTGCAGCACAATCGGACATCCATGACTGCCTCCACTCCATTGGTGACACCCTGGATCAGTTCACTGATGCAGTGAACAGAAGGTGGGCCGAGACAGTGTCTGTCTTGGAACATACAGTGTCTGTGTTGGAAATTGCAGTTGGAGTTGAGCGTCAGTCTTGTGGATGTAGTTCAGCAACCCCATTTGCTGAGAGTCCATGTGGCTGTGCACAAACATGCTCCCGTAGGGGCAGTATATCCAGTGCAATAGAGGGGAGTGTGCTATCCACACCAAGACATGGCAGGCCATGGGCTCATGGTCCTGGGTATTCCTGTGGAGGACATGGCCCCAGCAGGCAGCAGGCACCATCAGGTAGTAGCACCACATCTGACCTTGGGCATGGAGTTGCCAGTGCAACTCCTGACAGAGCCACTTCCCGTATTCAGGCCCAGAGATGGTGAACTGTCAACACTACATGCACATTTTAAAGCTGTCCAACATACACACATGTAGGGCTAGTACTGAGCTTGACTGTGTCCACCCACACACCACTGTCAAATGCAGGTCACTTACAGACACACACAGCACAATTCCATGGTCCGCCCTGCCTGCTTCCCTTCCTGACTCACACACATGTTGTCAACCTTTTGGGTCAGCCTAGGCCTCCTGCACCACCATACAACACCCTGTGCAAGTGATGATACCTGTGCCACATTCCTATCATTCTCATAATCGATCCAGGGAAACAAAGCTATGAACAGGTTGACTACTTAAATTAACATGTACTTGTGTAATGCATTGTTTAGCCATGCCACTTGTATTCATTACTGACAGATACTGTATTCTGACATTTGTAATGCGTAAGCCCATAAATTCCTGTTCATTATGTTGTATTATGTTGTAATGGTTGTATACTTACACAATGAAAGGTGTGTCACAAAGCTGTTTATATTTCTTTTCCAGGGTTTTGTTGAGCACATCTATGAACATACAGCAGTAAGATGGCCATAGATGTCACAGCACAGGATAGACTGCACAAAAGAGATATGTCCTCAGGAAAGGTAAAGCACTATAGGTGCATGGATCTATAAGTACGTATGTGTGTAACCGGCTAACAAGGGCAATGGCCTCATGCAGTGTACTCATGCATTCCTAATCTGAGAAAAGGTCTGATACCCTTGACAAGTGACGTTAGGGTGTTGGGAGCTATCACATCTATAAGTTGTGGTGCTGGGTGTGAACCATATTCAAATTTCCTATGTCCAATACAGACATTTGTCCGACAACATCTATGATTGCCATGTTCTGCTTCCCATAGTGTAAACTGAACATGATGTATATCACAGCAGATGTGTGCTTCACATACAAGGGGGCTTGTTACATATAGGGTGTAGTGTCTATGTGACATACCTCTCTCTCCAACATGTAGTATTTATACCACAGTGGTAGTGTAGGTGTGTAGGTCAGATAAGACATGTGTTTGTCCTGTCAAGGATGTGCGGGAGGTACACAGTAGGATCTGACACCTCCCTGTATGCCAGCCATGCACATTCCCTTTAAAGCATTTATGAGACAGACTACACATGTACAGTCATGACACGGACTCCATAGGACATGTTTTCTGCAATATGTATTGCTCTGCCATGGCACCTGTGTGGCTACTACAGCTCTAAGATATGCCTGTGTAGTGACATAGCAAGGATGCCATTGCACACAATGATAGGTGGGATGAGTGCCACCTTCAGTATGCCAATGACAGTCTGGGAGTTACATCACAGACCTGTCTACTTATGATGTACAACACTGAATGCATCCCCACATCTCACAGACCACTTACAGTGAGGCTAAATTTCTCCCTGTGTCCATAAGTCCCTGATTAATGGCTCAACTGTGTGGTGTCCAGCCACTATTATATTTCCCATGGGTGGATGACTGTACAAATGGATAGTGTTGTGCAGTCACTGGCATTTAGTATTTGTCAGTGGCTCAGACTGCAACTGAATGTGCGTCACAGGCCATCATGGTCAACGGTTGGTTCTGTGCAAGATTCAGTGACAGCTCTTGATATGCAATTACCTGATAATGTAGGCAGTCAGAGGTCACTGACAGTGGCTGTGACTGCAGAGAGGGACTGGCTAGAAGGGGTACACCATCAATGATCAGGGGAAATCCAGTGGTAATTGGCATCATTGCAGCTTAGGTCTCCCACTGCTATCTTCCCAGACTATGGCTGTCAGATACCTGCCTACCCACCAGCTGACATAACTCTCAATAGATAACCTACACAGTTTCCAACAAGGCCTGCTGGCCTAATATTGTCAAACACCTTGTCAGGGTATGGTAGGTAGAGTGAGTAATATTCCCGTCATCCATTGCATAGTATAACACTCATTGGGGTACACCAGTTAGAGTCAGTAGGCATGATTTGGCCTTGAGCATAACAGATGGTGTGTGGTCCAGTGTCAGTAGATGTACAACAGTGTTACTGCTCATATCCATGCAAACTCCTTTCATGGCATTTCATGTCATATGACTCAGATTGGAGGAGACTGCTTGGCAAAACATGCTAGTTGTCCTTTGTGCAACTAAGTATTGCAGTTGTTTCCAGCATGTTCCAAGAAGACAGTCATCAAAGGTGTGTATACAGTGTGCAGACAAACACATTAGGGAAGTGTAATATGTATACCCTTTGAAGGTAAGGTGGGGGTTTCATACAGGTATTCTGCAGTTGGACATTACCCAAGCGGTGTGTACTGGAAGGACACAATTACCTTGTGAAGACTGTAGAAAGTAGGGGACCCCACAGAATAGCCAGTGCCTGGCAATTGTTAATGCTGTTCTCACCAACACCACTCTCACATAGGAAACCATGCTCTGATACATTTTCTGTCATCACATGCAAAACAGTACTATGAAACCCAAGATGAAAAGCAGGACACACCCTGTTTGTTCATCCACATAGCTGTCCCACATCACAAAAGGCTCTGTAAGCTTCACATGCCCTATTCCAAGTAGATGCTTTGATTAGCAACCTGGGGAATCAGTTGGCTTTTGTGTGTGTTATGCTGTCTGTTACAGGGTTGGTGGTATGTCACTAGGAAATTGACAAGAGGGGGATTAGTAACACTGCTACAGCACCATACTATAATGTCAATGTCCATTGACATAGATGTCCAGTCTTGCTATAACAATCAGCACAATACTGGTGAGCCATCATAGGTGACACTTTCACAGCACTTCATGCATCTTGCCCTTCAACAAATTACTGGTGCATATCTGCATGACATGGCTGTGAGGCCTACTGCTGTGGACTGGCCACCTTTGGCCAATGTGTGTCCACATGTCACATGTCCTAGCCATGTCATACTGTACAGTTATGTACATGGCACACATGTCTGTGTTCCCACATCATACCACACAACAACCAGTGTGCTGTCTAGTTGCTTGACAAGCATTGTATGCTTGCAATGCCAATGTAATGTCAGCAAAGTAGAACAAGTCCACTATGCATGCATGGACATCCACACTTTACTGCAAGGTGCACCTGCAAACACTGTATACCAGGCTGCTAACCCCAAGAGTATGGCAGCATGACCATACCTTTGCAGGACCTGCTGTTGAGGTGTTGGGATTGTCCCCACATCTGTACTTCTGTGACACACAAACACAGCATGTGACAGATTTGACTGCATTTCAAACCTTGCTGCCATGGTGTCTCCAACAGCAGTCATTACATATGGCAATGATCATTATTCTAACATGTTCCATCTACACTGTCATCACACACCTGCATGTGTGAGTGCCTTACCAGACACATTGCCAAACAGAAATCTCAGAACATCCTGCCTCTGAAGTGCACAGTACACATAATACTGAGTGCATCATCAGTCAAACACCCGAGACAAAAAAGCAAACTCACACCTCATAGTCAGAGGTGATTACATTGTGAGACACATTGATGTCTGTGTTAGGTGACTTCATATGGGACAGGTCACAGATAGCAATATAATGTTGACATCATAGTTCTTTTCGGTGTCTATGACTAGGAAGATACATCACCAGCCTGTATGCAGACACATATTTGTGCTTAGCCACTCTGTCTCTCACAGGAATACTCATACCTTTTGGCTGCAGTTGACACAAACCTGGGATGATGGCTCCATACACACATAATTTGATGGAAGTTAATAAATGCCTTAGATTGTAGTGTCATTGTCAGGGAATCTACTACATGTCTGCCTGGGATGCCTCTCTCAACAGACATTAATGCTTCACCAGTGATCGCGTTCAACTCTCACCCATGCGAATTGGAGTAACGGCCATGGCTACTGACACTCCCACAATGCATCGTAGATACACCATTCAGGGAAAAGTTGGCAATGAGAACATCTGTATACAAAATCATGGTTATGCTGCTACACGGTGGGTATGGCAACACTGAACCACTCTCTGTGTAATGTGCCCTCACCTTGGATTATGCAGACATGTGTGCAATCAAGGACATCTGTTTCAAGGCTGTGGACAGAACCACAGCCATACCAGACTACATGTCCATTGGATTCTTCACACCTCAAAATGACAGTGTTCAAAATAATGCAGGTGGTGTATACATACTCATTAAGGATAGATACATATACACATTTTGTGAAACACTACGATTTCCAAGAGACAATGCAGGTGCCATTCAGTACTGGAAGGGCACATAATCAAGCAATAGCCAGCTACAGGAGAAGCTCCATGTATCCAGATACCTGTTGTGTGTGTATTTGTATGCACATGCGTCTCAAGATATATCATTACACACTGCTGTGGAGTGGCATTAAGTGACCACCAACTGTGTTGCTTAGTCATGCCTCAGCTGACTTGCTCAAAGGTTAGTCTACGTCCTTAACTACAATGTCCTGGATCAGTTTCATGACATTCCCCCAAGGGGAACCAATGTATTGTAATATGTGTTTACCAATATGGGTGACCAGTGTAGCCCCCCAACATGAGGTCCTCCCTGGTGGGATCTAACCACAGATCAGTGTCATTAAAACTACCAGCACTAACTCCCCCCTTGCAGACAATACAGACATATATTTCAACAAAGCCATTTATTACCTCATGTGCGATGGTCTACATAGCTTGACTGCACCCCACCTCTGATGGGCTAGCATATATCCACAGATGTACACCCATGGATTATGGCAGCAGCATTACAACTGGATGAACTCGGCTGTACCTGACAAGAGGAACACAGGCTCCTCATGGCACATCAGACATGCCTGTTGGACAACTCCCATTATCAGGCTATACAATAGGAGGTAGACATTGCTGTGTGATAGTTGGCATGAGGGTGCCCCCCCCTGAAATGGTGGCACAACCTCTTCAGCTACAACAACCTCATAGTGTTGTGATGCTGTGTAGACAGAGTAAGTGGCAAAATTAGCCACCCACACAAAGCAGAACCACAATGCACATTGTAGTTACATGTGTAACCCCAAAGCACAGGCCCAGATTGTTGGTGAACTCATACTTAATGCTGCCACATAGAGTGGGTCTGTAGCGATAGATAACCTGTAGTCCCACATGTTCTGCATCAACTTTACTCCTGCCCCACTACATGTGACACATGACATTCCTACCAGCAGTTCCATAACTTCCATATCTACAGAGCTGGTCGTAAATGGCCTCTATGGAGGATACACAGCATCTACTGGACATGCTAACATCCCAGGCTGCATCCTACATGGGATGTATCATGGATTACTAACACCATTGGGAACACTTTGCAATCACACTGAAACCACCGACTGAACCCCAGCTGATTGGACAATGACAAGTGTTATACCTCTGCACAGTGATGGTGCATGCACTGACCACTAGAACTATAGACCTCTTTGTGTGAGTATCCATATCTGTATGGCCACAGGGGCAATTATCCTGGAGCTGATCAACACACATATATTTGATCTACATACAGTTGACTGTACATAGCTTGGATGTCTGACAGGGGGATCATGACTGTTAAACATGGTGGACATTTCTGAGACCATCACCAAGGACCTGGGTGAGGAGATATCAGGGTATACACCCCCCCTGGACTGAGTCAAGCCATCTGACTATATCCCCCACTCAGGCATCATGTACAAAGCACCCACTTAGGTATCCATGGTACTATCATTGTAGGGGTCACTTAGTGGCCCATTGATGGCACACATGCTCAACATAGGGACATCTTCCTCCAACAGCCAATCTGTAAGCAGCAGTGTTCAGCAGGCTCAGTTCTGGGTCCTCTACTGCTTGGAATCCATTTGACCACAATACAAGCAAATGCTGACTGTATGTGGCTAACAATGTTGACTGATGCCTGCAAAGTGTGAGCACTCATTGAGTCTGTGAGTTATGTCAATATCCTTCAAGAGGTTAGTGATGAACAAATGCCTGTTGATATAGTAATGGCCATAAACTCCATGAAAATATATATGCAATATCATTTGCATCAGTAACACCTATGTATCTGGTAAGTAGGACATCAGTCTCAACATGTGATGTACATACTCAGGGGTGAAAGAACTGGGCACACAGACCTGGCCACACAGGTTTACACCTAATATGCCTGAGATCACCCTGTCTCCCCACTGGTATGATGGGAATCATGTGTCATAGCTGGCGGGACAATAACCCATAATTGACATACTCATAAGCTCCATGTACCCTTTCCTCAGCATGCCAGGAATGGCCATTTGGTAATGGACCTTTCCAAGCAGTACTGGCACTTGCATACAACAATATGGTCCCTCACAAGGGAAGTTCATGTCTTCAGTATGTGTTCAATGGGGATCGTCATGTGAAATGAGTATGATTGTAGTCTGTGGCATATTGAGTTCTTTGAGGTGATCTCTGCTTTGCATATGGGGCAATATGTGACCATGCTTGATTGTAAATGCTGCATATCTGTAGGTGGCATAGTACATGGATTAATCACTGTAAGAACATTAACCTAGTATGTGACATTAATAATATATGCTGGTGGGAGAGATTTGTCTAGCAGACTTTAACCCACCTTTGCAACAGATCACTGGCAAATGGCAACCAAAGCATCTAAGTGCACCTCAGCACACACCATTGGTATGACTGGCTGGGTGACCATCATTTCACCACAGGTCTTCTGCCTGTGTTCCTCTTGGAGTGAGGCCATATGTGCTGATCATGTATTAAGTGTATACAAGAATCTATAATTATGACAGCTGTATGGCCATTATGCTAGTGAAGTGCAAACATCCTGTGGTTCCATAAGCTGATGTAAATTGCTCTAACAGGCACACACACAAACATGGCTGCATCGAGGATAGCAGCACTTCCAGTTACTGCTTACAGGACACAGCACAGCACAGACATAGTGCAAGTTGGCTGTATGTAGATTAGGACACTTACCCATGTAATGGTGCACAGTAGAGATCACATGGCGTGATGCATGCAGCACACCTCATGTCTGATAGTACTGTCAGTTTAGGACATATTATGCCTGATGACATCAGCAGGCCAAGTTATGGTCAGGCATTTGGTTGGCCACACCACCTGCTGCAACTAAAATTCTGCAAAACCCTGCTTCTTTGTAAGTTACTGAGGTGATCATATATATGCCATATGGACATACACGCACACAGACTGTAGTCTTACACACTATAGATTACCATATTTATTACATGTGCCACGGTTTAAGTTGGGTGCTACAATGGCAGCTGGTGGTCAGATGATATCATCGGGCCTTGGGGGTTTAAAAAAAAAAAAGAAGGGCCCAAAGGGGGTTTGGGAGAAGCCCCCCCCCCCCCCCCCCCCCCCCCCCCCCCCCCCCAACCCCCAAAACCCCCAAAAGACCCCCAAAAGTGCAAACCCATTGCAGTTGAATACCCAAATTAAATTAAATTTTTGGAAAAAGGGATACACCAAACACACAAAAAACA
>NC_056731.1:1082391216-1082418478 GCF_019279795.1 Protopterus annectens | reverse complement strand
TAGGAAAAGTGGCTGAACATTAAGGATAGATACACATACACATTTTGTGAAACACTACGATTTCCAGAGACAATGCAGGTGCCATTTCGGTACTGGAAGGGGCACACTAATCCAAGCAATAGCCAGCTACAGGAGAAGCTCCATGTATCCAGATACCTGTTGTGTGTGTATTTGTACATCTCGTCTCAAGATATATCATTACACACTGCTGTGGAGTGCGTGCGTGACCACCAACTGTATTTGCTTAGTCATGCCTCAGCTGACTTGCTCAAAGGTTAGTCGTCCTTAACTACAATGTCCTGGATCAGTTTCATGACATTTCCCAGAGGAACAATGTATTGTAATATGTGTTTTACCAATATGGGTGATAGTGGCCCCAACATGAGGTCCTCCTGGTGGGATCTAACCACAGATCAGTGTCATTAAAACTACCAGCACTAACTCCCCCTTGCAGACAAGCTGAACTGTATATATTTCAACAAAGCCATTTGTACCTCATGTGGAGTGGTCTACATGGCTGCACCCCACCTCTGATAAGGGCTGCTTATACTTATCCACAGATGTACACCCATGGTTATGGCAGCAACTTGCTTGTTACAACTGGATGAATTCGGCTGTACACCTGACAAGAGAGACACAGGCTCCTCATGGCACATCAGACATGCTTGTTGGACAACTCCATTATCAGGCTATACAATGGGAGGCGGTACCTGTGGGCCAGTTAGTGAGGGGTACCCCTGAAATGGTGGCACAACCTCTTCTAAGCTACAACAAACCTCATAAGTGTGTTGTGATACTGTGTGAATAAGAGTGGTGGCAAAATTAGCCACCCACACAAAGCATGGAACCCACAAGCGCACATTGTAGTTACATGGCCAACCCCAAAGCTGGAGCCCAGATTGTTGGTGAACTCATGCCAATGCTGCCACATAGAGTGGGTCTGTAAGCGATAGATAACCTGTAGTCCCACATGTTCTGCATCAACTTTCTCCTGCCCCACTACATGCTTGGGCATGACAGTTCCTACCAACGGTTCCATGCTTTCACTTCCATCTACCGGAGCTGAGGTGTTCGTAAATGGCCTCCTATGGGATACACAGCATCTGGACATGCTAACATCCCAGGCTGCATCCTACATGGGATGTATCAGCGGATTACTAACACCACTGGGAACACTTGCAATCACACAGAACCACTGACCGAACGCCATCTGACTGGACAATGACTAGTGTTATACCTCTGCACAGTGATGGTGCATGCACTGACCACTAGAACTATAGACCTCTTTGTGTGAGCATCCATATTTGTATGGCCACGGGGGCCGAATTATCTGGAACTGATCAACACACATATGGCTGATCTACATACAGTTGACTGTACATAGCTTGGATGTCTGACAGGATCATGACTGTTAAACATGGTGGACATTTCCTGAGACCATCACCAAAAGGACCTGGGTGAGGGAGACATCAGGGTATACACCCCCTGGACTAGGTCAAGCCATCCTGACTACTCCCTACTCAGGCATCGTAACAAAGCACCCACTTAGGTATCCGCTGGTACTATCATTGTAGGGGTCCCTTAGTGGCCCATTGTTAGCACACATGCTCCAACATAGGGACACATCTTCCTCAACAGCCAATCCTGTAAGCAGCAGTGTTCAGCAGGCTCAGTTCTAGGTCCTCTACTGCTTGGAATCCATTTGACTACAATACAAGCAAATACTGAACTGTGGCGGCTAGCAACAAATGTTGGCTGATACCTTGCAAAAGTCTTGAGGCGCACTCGGTACCCAGAGTCATGAGTTATGTCAAATATCAGCCTTTAAAGAGGGTTGTGGTAGACAAATGCCTATTTGATATGAAGCTCCACTTTGAAAATGCCTTAATAAATATCATTTGCATCAGTAACACCTATGTATCTGAGTAAGTGGGACATCCAATTACGCGGCTTATCAGTGATGTACATACTCAGGGTGAAAGAACTGGGCACAGACTGTACGGGGTTTTACCCTAATATGCCTGAGATCACCCTGTCTCCCCACTTCGGTATGATGGGAATCATGTGTCACTTGGCTAGTAGGGACAATAACCCATAATTGGCATATAGCCGGCTCCACCATTACCTTTCCTCAGCATGCCAGGAGATGGCCGTTTGGTAATGGACAACTTTCAAACTGGTACTAGCACTTGCATACAACAATACATGGTCCCTCACAAGGTTCATGTCTCTTCAATTATGTGTTCAATGGGGATGCGTCATGTAGGAAATGGAGTGATTGTAGTCTGTGTGGGTTCTTTGAGGTGATCTCTACGCTTTGCATATGGGGCAATATGTGACCATACTTGATTGTAAATGCTGCATATCTACATGGGTGGCATAGTACATGGGATTAATCACTGTAAGAACATTAACCTAGTATGTGACATTAATAATATATGCTGAGTGGGAGATTTGTCTAGCAGACTAGCCCACCTTGCAACAGATCACTGGCAAATGTAGCCAAAGCATCTAGAGGTGCACCCCACAAGCACTACCATTGGTATGACTGGCTGGGGCCAATGGGCTTCCACCACAGGTCTTCTGCCTGTGTTCCTCTTGGAGTGAAGACCACATATATTGCTGATCATGTATTAAGTGCTTATACAGAATCTATAAGTGCTGACCAGCTGTACTTGAGCCCGTGCTTATGCTAGTAAAGTGCAAAACATCCTGTGGTTTCCATATGGCCCAAGTGTAAATTGCTCTAACAGGCACACACACAAACATGGCTGCATCGAGGATAGCAGCACTTCCAGTTACTGCTTACAGGACCCACAGCACAGCACAGACGGTACAGAGTGGCTGTATGTAGATTAGGACACTTACCCATATAATGGTGCACGAGTAGAATCACAGAGCGTGATTGGAACAAAGCTACACAGGGTGTCATGATGACTACTGTCAGTTTGGGACATATTATGCCCAATGACATCAACCAGGCCGGTGTGGTCCAGCGGGCGACTTGGCGGTTTGGCTGCCACCTACTGCCAACTAAAAATTCACCAAACCCACTGCTTCCTTTGCAGTTGGGTGATCCCATATATAGCTGGGACATGCAGCACACAGACTGTAGTCTTACACACACTATAGATTACCATATTTATTACATATTGCCATACCGGTTTTAAGTTGGGTGCTACAATGGCAGCTGGTGGTCAGATGATATCATCGGGCCTTGAAGAAAGAGGTCAGTTTGGAAGCCAGCAGCAACTTACTTGACCAAAAAGTGCATAACCATTGCTGTTTGATGGCCAATGAGGGTGTCTCAGTTATTTGGAAGGAGGATATGCACACACACACACACATACACACACACGCACACACACACACACGCACACACGCACACACGCACACACGCACACACACACACACGCCATGCCTTTTATTGCACACACACACCAGCTTCGATGCGAGGTGGGATTAGAACTGCTACCTATCAGGCCTTACACACTGCACAAATCCGCGAGTTACTTATCCACATGCACCATGACATAGAAGTTGGATGCTATGCACAGCGGTAGTTTGCAATGCTTAGGTGGTGAACATCATCGGGCTGAGGGCCAGTTTGAAAGCCGGCGACAGCTTGGGCCGGGTGCCACTGGGATACACACCACACGCACACACACACACACACACACACACACACACACACACCAAGTGGCCTGCAGTGAGATTGGAACTCCTACCTATCTATCTTTACACACTATAGATCACAGTGTGTTGCACACATGGCTGATGTCTAACATGGTACGAACTAATTGCCGGATTACACACAGAGCTGGGTTTGTGTTGAACAACATCTGTGGCCTGCAGAGTGATATTGATTTGTACTGTTATCTGCGTGAAGTATCCTGGGAGTCAGATAACTGTTATTATCCTAGCTATTTGTGTAAAGTTACCAGTATGTCCATATGTGGCTGTTTGTACTTGGATGGGCAATCCTGTGGTTAGGAATAACATGACGTCCATGCGTGCATAGACATTATAAATTACACCACCTGCTCATCTGTTGCTCTCTATGTGGTGACATTCAGCAGGCACAGGGGTCTGTAGTTAAGTGCATTATGCACTGTTGAGCCCTTACTTCGGATCCTCTGAACAACATTATGGATCTGTGATAGAGCAGCTTTACTCTAGTGACTAGGGTATGCGGGACAGAGCGAGCTTCCTACATACATGTTTCTGTATATAACAGGGATGTATATAAACATGTAGTTGTGTGTGAGTCTGATATGTATATGTGTTATGCAGATATATGGGGGGAGACTGAGAAGTATGTGCTGTAAATATAGGCATATATCTATTTGCATATACATAGAGATAGATATACTATAGCTGCGAGAGAGAGGTAGTGACAGACAGAGATGTATACATATATGTATGTATGTATAGACATAGCTATACATAACAGGTCATTTTGATCAAAGGGCAACAGCATAAGGGACAACAGGATTGTGCTCAGTTTAACTAAGTGTATGGGCATGCCCAGTGGGACTGTCAGTACTTGTAAAGTGACTCCAGGCCACACTTACTTGCACTCCAGTCTGGGATTTTGTGTGTTACAGACATTGACATATGTCCCTGTTTCTGCTGTACTGCACTTCACTGGATATGTCCATGGCATTCTCCAGCTGTTTGATGTAATTAATATGTGACAGAGGTTCATAATGTCACCTGCCCTGAAACTGACAGTCTATTGTAGAAACACCAGCGTAATAATACCTCATATACCGCAAAGATCACGGGTACTTCCAGATTTGAGCAAACTACCGGCATCGCTGTGTGCTTTAATGTCACCGTCCACCAGGCCCACAGGCTGCTGGAGGCGGAGAATTCGTTCAATACGTGCAAGCAACAGCATCCTTAATGCGTTGTTATTCCTGGATTTCAGTCAGGACGCCTGATAACGTCCAATTTCTATGTTTTGCTGGGAATTTGCCTGGCCTGCTGACATACCACTGATGACTTTTTAGTTTTAAAACCAAGTTATTGAAACTGCTGTGTGTTGGGTGTGAGAGGTATCACATGTTCTGCTGTGATGGACAGTGGTCAAATATCACATGTGACACCACTGTTTAACATCTCCCGCCAGGCCACCGAATGTAGTGCATATTCCAACCTTGAAGTCTACCATATATTGAGGAACACATACCAATGGACTGGGTATCTGTAGTCCCATGTGGATGTTACTTCTGTCCAAATAGACCACTATATTCCCTTGCATACCTACAGCAGATCCATATATAACTGGCCTGTATTGCGCCAATGAAATCTACAGTGGTGTAGGGTTTTAGAGACATACATTGCAAAATCAGTAGTTGAAAAAACTGTGCTTCCGGAGACTTCAGCTCTCTCCCAATTAAACAATACACATTAATACATGAGATGGGCTGGTCAGTGCTGGGTTTGCCACCGCTGTAAATATATGTATGTGAATAGAATTCAGGGTGTCAGTCTGTAGGTCCTAGGTTGTCAGTGAATGTACTTTATACATTCTCTCTTTATTAAAGCTAGGGCATACTGGGCCTGCCTCACGTCTGCCACAAGACATGTCGGTTATAAGTCCAATGAAAGGTGTGGCTGGTGACCTCAACGTGGTGGGGAGCTGTGACTTTATGCTGATCCTGCTGCAGCTGTTTCTGCAGGATCATGTTGTGTATCATAGCACATACTATGAACATTTGTGCACATGTGGCTGGAGAGTGCTGCAGGGTTCCATAAGATATAGCAAGGCACCAGAACCATGTCTTCAGAAGCCCAAATACATGCTATATGATGTTTCTAATTTTTGTGTCTGCCTCATTATGGCATTTGTTGGTGGGTGGATGTGCATTTTTGATGGGTGTCATCATCCATGATTCCAGGGCATACTGTAGCCAGCATCCCCCAGTAAATGGCTGTGTGGGTTGTACCCCATTAGCAAACATCTGCAACAACTGTGATGCATGCCAGATATGGTTGTCATGATAAGTGCCAGGGCTGCCAGCACACACATTCATGTTAATCCACTGGCCATTGCACATGACCTGGCAGGTGATGGAGTGGTACCTATTGTGGTTGACATAGATTCTACTCTCCTCACTTGGTGGTGCCTTGATGTGTACATGACTGCAATCTATGGCACCCGGTATTTCAGGGTAGTGTGCTACATGGTAGAAGTGTTGCATATTGCTGGCCCTCGCTTCAGCGATGAGGGGAAAATATATGTGTTCACTGGATTGTGGTAGCATGGCATCCAGAAACTGGTGGTGTATCCTGGATGCAGATGTCTGTGAGACCCTCATCATGTCCCCAGCTGGTATTTGGAAAATGCCTGTAGCTAGTATCCTAAGGACTAAAGATACCTTTGTCTCTACTGGGATGTATTCCCCTCTGTTGGCTCTGGGTCTGAGTTGAGGGTGTCAGAGCTCAGTGAGAGTTCTCTTGTAACATGTCCTATCCCGCCCTGTATTTTCTGTGCTCTACCAACTCCAGCTCATGTAGCTCCTTAAAGGTTACCCTGGACCTGAACACTCTTCTTTTTCTCTGTCTAGGCCTATTGTCAGCAGCAGAAACATTGACTTCAGCATGTAGCACATACAGGTGCAGCAGACCTGCAGCAGCCCCTAGCAGTCTCTCAGTTAAAATGCACAAGTTTGTACTTCAATGGTGCAGAGTGGTGGGGAAAAATCAGAATGTAGGCTGTATGCATACTTTATAGGGCTCTGCTATAGGTGCAGAGTGTGTGATTTGGCAACTATGATGCAGTGCACTAGCCTACAATATAATTAACATAATTTCACAGCCTTCTTTTAGGTTAAACAAGGATCAAAACTAATTAAATATATTTATTTTTTTTTTTAAACACACTGAGTGCAGCAGTGCTTCATGTAAACCCCTGCAGTGAATGCAAACAAAGCTCATAAGTTAGTAGATACATGCCCCTGTAGTGGATACGGTCAGCCAGGTGGCATGTCACACAAAAATCCACCTAAGCTGCAATGAGCTTAGAAGTCAGTAGAACACCCCCTGGTGTCAGTAACCTCCTGTGTAAACGGCAACATGAATTAGAAGCCACATGAAGGGATATGCCAATGCTCCCGATTCACTCCCCTTTCTGCTGCTATTCAGTGCTTCCACCTCATTTGCATAGGTATCTATGCTCACAGCCTGGAAACTACATGCTTCACAGCCCAACCACATTAAGAACAGCACCAGTGCATGATTGTAGGGACTCCATGTTTGATCATTGCGATACTATACCTCCACTGTCCACCGCCTGGAAATTAATTTCTTTTTTTTTTCCCACTTTTTTTTTATTTTTCTATAAGGCATGTTTACCCACTGGGGCATGCCATGCAAACATGCCCAGATTATTAAAAACAAATTAATTTAACTTTTTTTTTTTTCATTTTTCTGACATACAGGGTGATAATTTCTGTCATATATGAATGTGGTATGATATTTCTGTGCAAATATCTACATTTTTCCAAACACGTTTGTCTATCTATACTTCTGTACACAGAACTTTTCCATGTACACTACAGACACTGACACGGGGTCTTAATAGATGCCTATCTGCTTGCTGGATTGCTCTACCTGCCTCATTTACATGAGGTTCACCTGCATATGTGGTGATCTGAATGCCACAAAGGTTTCTGTGTTGGCGCGTGCCTGAGCACTGCTCAACAGCCCTTACTGAATTTAAAAATGTTCCCAGCCATGTAAGCAGCGTGGTGCGATGCCTACATGGAAAAAAATGTGTAGGCTTTATTAAATTCCCCCTAGCTTTATACGTTACACCACCTGATCACCTACTGCTGTTTGTGGTGACATCCAGCAGGCATATGGGTTTGTAGGTAAGTGCATTTGAGCAACTGTATAGATGTATGATAGAGCAGCTTTACTTGCCATTATTAGGGACAATACAGACATCCATACACATATTTATGCATATAACAGTAATGTATATATAAATGTAGCTGTGTGTGTATGATATGTATTGTGCAGATATAAGTGGAGAGACTGAGATATATGTATATCTGCATATATATCTATATCTCTATAAATATGCACTATATCTATTTGAAAATACATATAGAGATGTATATGTTATGTACGTGAGAGAGAGAGATAGTGACACACTGATATGAATGCATATGTATGTATGTATAATACATATCTATACATAACAGGTCATTTTGATGATGGGGCAACAGAATTGCACTCATTTTTACTAAGTGTATGGGCATGCCCAGTAATAATGTCATTACTTATAAAGTGACTCCAACCCCCACCTACCTACACTCCAGTCCAAGATTTTGTGTGTTACAGACACTGACATCTGTCCCTGTTTCTGCAGTACCGCACTTTACTCCAAAATGTGTAGCATTCTCCAGCTGTCTGATGTAATTAATGTGACAGAGGTTAAAGTAATGTCACACCACACATAGACTGACAGTCTGTGAAAACACCAATAGAATTGCTCTGTTCTCATCTTTCCCTGAAACCTTTTATTCCCTCCTTCCCACTATTCTTCTGGTGTTGTTATAGTTGATGGCTTTGCAGTTGCCTGCCTCTACTGTAAATTTGATCTGGGACACACCTCCCAGTCCCACAATTATCACTCTACTTAATACAGAGAATGACTAAGAAGGCTAACCCTTCCTCTCTGCTTACACTTTACTAAATAAAATGCACTTTATTCATCATGCTTTACATGTTGTGTTTCTTCTTACTTTATTACCTTATTTTTCTTTGCCTCTCATTAAAAAGTACTCAGAAGTTGTATTTATTCTGCATTTATTACTGTTTGAAGTAATAGCCTGATTAAATTGTAGCTTTGTTATTCTAAACCTGTTGGTTTTAGCACTTGGGCTTCAAAGACCATTCATTTTACATTAATAAGGTTTGTGGTCTGCACTGTTGTGGCAGGGCAGGTGGCCCATCCTTCAGAGTTAGGAATTGCTGATTAGAAAGCACAGTGTCTGTTATTCTAAAGTGTATTAGTTCTGGTTTAAGCATTGGGTTTTCAAGGCCAGTTATTTTACATTAAGAAGGTTTGTAGTCTGCACTCTTGTGGGAGGAGATACTAGATTCTCCCCTTCTGGGCTGGGAATTTCTGGTTAAAGGCCCAATTGTACTGCTTATTTGAACTGTTTCTAGGTGGTGCACACTTGATTGCTGTAGCATAGACTATATTCAAGGCCTGCTGAGTCTAGCTTTGTTTGTGTAGCAGGCACTAATCCAGGCCTTCTTTTTTGGAAGGTTCCCACTGCACCCTAGTGGCAGTGTTGCTCAAACTAATGACCTGGGAACGGGTGTTTGGCTTTTCCATAACTATATGTTAAACCCACAGTGGACTGTTTATCAAGTCTTGCTTTCGTTAGGGTGCACTGCATCTGTGGTTCCACTTCACAAGGCGGTGCCTCCACCGCACCCTGAAATTACCGCCCATTAGCTTGACAAGCCTTATCTGCAAAGCCATGGAGAGGATCATAATGGACCTCATAAATAAAGACATAGGAATTTGCAGACTTTGATCCAACCCAGTTTGGCTTTGTCAAAGGCAGATCATGCCTTTAAACTTGGTTGACTTTTCGAAACAGTCACCAAAGCCATTGATGAGGGAAAGGCAGTCCATACAGCCTACCTCGATCTGGCTAAGGCCTTCGATACAATACCCCATTCGGGTATCATTGAAAACTCATCAGTTTAAATGTCAACCCATACATCACAAGATGGGTTGCAAACTGGCTGAGTGACAGAACCCACAGGGTCAGAGCTGCTGGCGCCATGTCAGACTCAAAGCCTGTCACAAGTGGTGTCCCACAGGGCTCAGTCCTGGGCCCACTCTTGTTTGGCATCTACTTTTCCAAGTACAAGCAAACACAGGAGGGTTATGGCTGACAAAGTTTGCAGATGACTGCAAACTGGGCGCCATAGTAGAAAACACATCTGACACAGATATCCTTCAGAAGGGTCTCACAGAAACGGATAACTGGTGCCAGAGCCACGGCCTAAAGTTAAATGCCAAAAATGCATAGTCATACCCTTCGGGAAAAACAAGGTTACCCCTAGCTACCAAATAGGTGGCAATCCACTGAGCACAGAAGAAGTTATCAGGACCTGGGGACCCAGGTTGATAGTAGTCTGTCATTCGACACCCATGTAGCTAAAGTAGTTAGGAAGACCTTCTACATTGCCCACCTTATCATGAAGGGATTCTCATCTAGATCAAGGGAGGTCATAGTCTCCCTTTACTCATCACTCATCAGACCAATGATTGAGTACAATGCCCCATTCGAATGTATCTGACCCGACACTTGCAGCAGCTGGAGAGGCCACAAAAGTTCCTCACCAAAAGGATAAAGGGTCTCAAAATCTGTCCTATGCTGCCCGACTGAAAGAACTCCAGCTCTATTCAGTCGCTACCGCTGCTCAGAGGTGACCTTTGCCTAACATACAAGGCCATGTCAAACCCAGATTTGATGAATATGCTTCACCTCAAAAAATCTAGATCCATCAGAGCCACAAGGGCGGGAGACTTAAACCTTGACACGGCTATTAATAGGACGTGCTGGAGGGATAGATTCATCACCCAAAGACTCCCTATGCTGTGGAACAAAATCCCGGTACATGTGAGGCAGAGCACCTCGCTGGCCTTGTTCAAGAGAAATCTTGACCAATGGATGGGAGATCGCAGATATACCCCAGGGATTACCTCAGTGTCACTGCTCGACAGAGGCACAGAAAAATAATGGGTATAGTTCCCCATACTAAAGGGGTGGCCTAAGCCACAAAACGATGGGCTAGGCTTGTAAATGCCCTCGGGCAGATAGCCTAGTATGAACCTATGAACCTATGAACCTATAACAGGTCATTTTGATGATGGGGCAACAGAATTGCACTCATTTTTACTAAGTGTATGGGCATGCCCAGTAATAATGTCATTACTTATAAAGTGACTCCAACCCCCACCTACCTACACTCCAGTCCAAGCTTTTGTGTGTTACAGACACTGACATCTGTCCCTGTTTCTGCAGTACCGCACTTTACTCAAAATGTACATGGCATTCTCCAGCTGTCTGATGTAATTAATATGTGACAGAGGTTAGTAATGTTACACCACACATAGACTGACAGTCTGTGAAAATACCAATAGAATTACTTTCTGTTCTCATCTTTCCTGAAACCTTTTTATTCCCCTCCTTCCCACCCTATTCTTCTGGTGTTGTTATAGTTGATGGCTTTGCAGTTGCCTGCCTCTACTGTAAATTTGATCTGGGACACACCTCCCAGTCTAGTGCTCACTCTACTTAATACAGAGAGAACATTTGAGAAGGCTAACCCACTTCCTCTCTCCTTGCACTTTACTAAATAAAAAATGCACTTTATTCATCTGCTTTTACTGTATTTGTGTTTCTTCTTACTTTATTACCTTATTTTGCTTTTGCCTCTCATTAAAAGTACTCAGTTGTATTTATTCTGCTGCATTTATTACTGTTTGGTAATAGCCTGATTAAATTGTAACTGTTATTCTAAGCCTGTTGGTTTAAGCACTTGGGCTTCAGACCATTCATTTTACATTAATAAGGTTTGTGGTCTGCACTGTTGTGGCAGGGCAGGTAGCTTACATCCTTCTGAGTTGGGAATTGCTGATTGAAAGCACAGTGTCTGTTATTCTAAAAGTGTATTAGTTCTGGTTTAAGCACGTGGGTTTCAGGCCAGTTATTTTACATTAAGAAGGTTTGTGGTCTGCACTCTTGTGGGAGGAGATACTAGATTCTCCCCTTCTGAGCTGGGAATTTCTGGTTAAAGGCTTATTGTGCCTGCTTATTTGAACTGTTTCTGAAATTGGTGCACCTTGATTGCTGTAGCATAGACTATATTCAGGCCTGCTGAATCTAGCTTTGTTTGTGTAACTTGAGCACTAATCCAGGCCTTCTTTTTTGGAGAAGGTTCCTCTGCACCCTAGTGGCAGGTGTGTGCAGTTAGAACTTGTCTGATTGTAGACTGCTGGAACAGGGCTCAGTTTTGAGCTTTTTTACTAGTTAATTGGGTAATTTGTTTAAATCAGTTTGCTCATTTGCTACTGTTCTTTTTCTTTTGGCTTTTCCCGGTTAGGGTTTGCCACAGCGGATCATCTGTCTGCTCATGATTGGCAGTGGAGTTTTATGGTGTCAAGTTGCCAGCCCAATGCCCAACCTTCCACAGAAGGCACACACATACACACTCTCACACCTAGGGCCAATTTAGAGTATCCAATCCACCTACTGCATGTCTTTGGGATGTGGGAGGAACCAGAGCACCTGGAGGAAACCCACGCGACCACAGGGAAGACATGCAGACTCTACACAGAAGGCACCCCAGCTGAGAATCGAACGGGAGAACCTCTTGCTGTGAGGCGGCAATGCTAACCGCTGTACCACCGTGGCCGCCCTACTGTTAAATAAAAAAATACACTTTATGCATCGCCGCTTAGCTAGGGTTAAAATATTCCCGGTGCTATAAAGTCTGCTCTTCAAATTTTCCCTTAGAACTAGCCAGTTTTTTAGTTTTAGCACACAAATTTGTTTCAGCTCAGCACTTGTTCAGAACTCATTGTAAGCACTAAATAAGCTACAAATTACAACAGCACTCAACTTTCCTCACTTGTCTAGAGGAAAACAGCTTTTAGTACTTAATAAATAAGCACCTATCCAGGCATGTCTATGGGTCAGCTCCCAATGTTTTCTCCAGTCTACTTGATGAATCTGGGCATCTTGGGGCAATGCAGCAATTGACTCATGTACACAGACAACCCTCTCCTCGTACCAACCAACACTACAACCTGTGAGAGATGCACTTATATAGCCAAACTGGAAGCAAAGCTCTCTTCACCCAAGACTGGACTAGGCAGTCAAGAGGAGAGGGTAAACACTTGCACCACACCACACTCATCACATAGTCCCTCAAAAACTACACCACCAAAACACACACACAGAAACACAAAACACACACCTACATTCATGGAGGCTCTCAATAAAAATCTGCCCAAGCAACAGAGACCTCCAATGCAGAAATCCAAAAGACCTGATTCAAGGCTCCATAGAGCACCCCTGCATTACGAGGCTATAAATTATACCACACCTTTCGGCCACCTAACCTGGACCGAAACACTAAAGGAGGTGTGTCCATATTCATTAAGGATATCCACACCTCCAGGCTAGTTGCAAAGCATAATGCATCCGAGATTATCCAAGTGCAACTAACTCTGGGCAAGACCGGAATCCAAATTGTAGCTTGCTACAGATCCCCCATCAGGCCCCATGATTCCCACTCCTCATTTCTTGATACACTGGAAAACATTAGGGTATAATTTAACACCCTAATAATGGGCGATTTCAACTACCCCACCATTAACTGGGAAAACTACTCATGTACCAACTCTTTTGCTCAACGTTTTCTGCAATCCATAAATTCCAATGCCTTGGATTAACTTATCAACACTCCCACCAGGGGCAGCAATATTCTAGACCTGGTCATTACCAACATGGGTGACTTGTGTTCCACACCAGAGGTCAATTCCTCTTTGGTCCGATCTGACCACAAGCTAATCACTTTAGACATCTACATCCCGCCCTCAACCTCCACTAGGGAAACCATCATAAAACATTTCTTCAAAGCCAAATTCATGCTTCTTAAAACAGAAGTAGCAAACTTCACGACACCCAAGCAGATGGACAATAGAGGTACAACTGCTGAATCCCACACAAATGCACTTTATAAGCACTTACACGAGTGCATGGATCATGCTATCCCTAACAGAACCAAGATGCTTTCCTCCAAAAAAAGGAAGCCAATCTGGTGGTCCCCTGACATAAAAAAACTCTACAACAGAAGAAATAAACTGCTGCAAAAAAGAGTAAAATCCCATGATTGGAGGAACTCCATAGTCAGCCTCAGTAAGAAGCTGAGATCCCTCATACAATCCTCCAAAGCTAGTTACAAAAACAAAATTGCCACTGTTTCTAAAGACAACCACAAAGCATTCTATAGCTATGTCAAGAATCTCAATGGCAACACTCAGATCTGCTCTGAGTTACAGCACAATGGCACTAAATATACAGAACCAACTGATATTGCTAACATCCTGGCAGATAGGTTCAGTGCTAACTGCACCCACTCTTACCCCCTAATGGGCCCATCGCTATACCGGATGAATGCAAAGTTCCTGTAATCACGGCTGCACAGATAAAATCTACACTCTCCAAAGCCAAGAACACAGCATACATGGGACCTGACAACATCCCAGGCTGTGTTATACACAAACTACAGAATGAACTGGCACCCCACATAAGTACCATGTTCAATCATAGTCTCACCTCAGGCTTTGTGCCCACTGAATTGCACACAGTGATGGTTATCCCACTCCACAAAGGGGGATCCACCACAGACCCTAGAAACTACCTGCCAATTAGCCTGATGAGCCTGGTCTACAAGACCATAGAATGTATCATCATGGAACTTATAAATAAAGACATTGGTAATCTCCAAACTCTGGACCCCACCCAGTTTGGGTTTGTAAAAGGCAGATCATGTCTCCTAAACCTGATAGACTTCTTTGAAGCAGTCACCAAAGCTGTAGATGAGGGTAAGTTGGTTCACACGCTTTTGACACCATCCCCCACATTCGGAATTATAGATAAACTCACTAAACTAGGTATAAATCCCTATGTCACAAGACGGGTTGCTAACTGGCTCACTGACAGAACCCACACTGTGAAAGTAGCAGACTCCAAATCTGACTTCAGACCAGTGACAAGTGGAGTACCACAGGGTTCAGTCCTGGGTCCTCTCCTGTTTGGTATATACTTCTCTGAAGTACAGGCTAACACAGAAGGTCTTTGGCTAATGAAGTTCACAGATGACTGCAAACTAGGAGCCATAATCGAAACTTCTAACAATGTGGACATCCTACAAAAGGGCTTCACTGAGACAGATGTCTGGTGTCAAAGCCATGACCTCAAGCTCAATACCAAAAAGTTCATTGTCATTCCTTTTGGTAAAACCTCTGTACACATGAACTACGACATAGGCGGTAGTCTACTTAACACCAAAAGTATGATAAGAGACCTTGGGGCACAGATGGATAGTAATCTCTCCTTTGATAATCACATTGCCAGAGTGGTAAGGAAATCCTTCTACATGGCACACCTCATCACAGGAAAAAAGAGGTAATTGTTCCCCTCTACTCATCACTCATTAGACCCATTATAGAATACAATGCCCCTTTTGGTATGTACCTCACTAGACATCTACAACAACTGGAAAGGCCACAGAAATACCTCACAAAGAGGATTACCGGCCAGAAACAGATACCGTATGCAGACCATCTCAAACAACTCCAGCTTTACTCCATCGCATATCACCTACTCAGAGGCGATCTCTGCCTAACATACAAAGCTATGCCAAACCCAGAGCTGTTGGACATGCTCCACTTAAAGAAATCCCAATCCCTCCGAGCTACATGCTCTAGGGACATAAACCTTGTCACCACAATAAACAGAACAGGCTGGAGGGATAGATTCCTGGCCCAGAGACTTCCCATATTCTGGAACAAACTATCTATCTATATCAAACAAAGCTCCTGATTAGCACTCTTCAAGAACAATCTTGATGATTGGATGGGAAATAGGAAATTCACCCCGGGGGTCACTTCTGTGGCTCTGCTTGACAAGGGCAAAGGAAAATAATTTTCTTGGGTGGCGAAAGCCAGGGTACCTTTTTGGCTAGGCTTATATAGGCCCTAGGACCAATAGCCTAGTACATACCTGTGAACCCACCTATGAACCAATAATGCTACCTCACATGCAAAATATGTGGATACTTCCAGATTTGAACCCTCAACACCATTACTCATGCTAATTTCCCTAGTCCACTGAGCCACACAAGCTGCCAGGCAGAGAGAAGTCATTCATCACACAATCAATAACATGTATATGTACGTTGTTATTCCTGCATTACATGAGACATACAATGTGTAATCAATTTCTGTGTTATTGCCCTGAGATTGCCTGGCCTGCTGATATACCATTGATGACTTTTAGTGTTAAAGCAGCTGTATGTGAAAACTGCTGTGCTGGGTGTGAGGAAGCAACACCACATGTTCTGCTGTGATGGACAGTGGTCCAGATATCATTTGACCCCACTGTTGAACATCTCCCTTGACTGATGTGGTGCATATTCCAACCATGAGGCCTACTGAATATTAAGGAACACATACTAATGAACCGGGTATCTGTAGTCCCATGTGGATGCTACTTCTGTCCAAATAGCCCATTGTATTTCCTTGCATACATGCAGCAGATCCATATATACATAATCATATTACAGTAATCCTTACAAGTAGCGTGTAGGTTAGTGACTTACATTACAAATGCAGCAGTTGACAGAACTGTACTTCAAGGCTGACTATGTCTGATGCAAGCAATACACAGCCAATACATAGATAGGTACAGGTTGTGTGGGTGGCCTGGCATCACTGTTATTATATGTATGTGAGTAGGAGTGAGGTGTCAGTCCCTAAGTCCCTAGGTTGTCAGTGAATGTGCTATGCATTGTCTCTTAGACAAAGCCAGGGCACACTCGGCATGCCTACATCTGCCTACAGGGACATCATCAGGTGGTTCCTCCTCTGAGTCCTGTGAGTGTGGCTGTGGTGACCTCAGCAGTGGTGGGGGGGACTGTGTTTCCCTTCCCTGTGCTGATCCTGCTGCAGCTTTTTCCACAGAATCATACTGTGTGTCTTAGCATGTACTTTGAATATATGTGCACATGTGGCTGGAGAGTACTGCAGGGCTCCAACAGATATATTGAGGCACCAGAACCATGACTTCAGAAGCCCAAACACATGCTTTATGATGGTCCTAGTTTGTGTGTGTGCCTCATTGTAGGATCATAGCCTCATAGGAGGTTACTATAATAATGGCCCTGGGGCCCTTCCAAGCCTAGACAAGAGTTTATCCCCAAAAAGAAACCTCTGTCAGCACCCCTGTCAATGAGGGACTCTGGTGGAACCTGGGGACAAATTTGTGGTTTCCCATTCTACTCATCAAGGTTGCTCTTGAAGAGGGTCAGCGAGGTGTTCTGTTTGATGTGTATGGGAAATTAGTCAAGAAATGGGGCAGCCTATGGGAGACAAACTTGTTGATGTTGTATATTAGATTCAGGCCTTCTGAGTGGGTAGTGTGTGAGGAATTAGACTTACGGATATAGCGCATCTCTAGTAGGGCAGGGTTTGAGATTGCTTTGCAGGCGAGACACAGCTCACCCCTGAGCAATCTGTATGATACCAAGCAGAGTGACAGTGATTTGAGCCTGTCAGCTTAGGACAGGTATTGGAGGCCATGGATTCTCGTTGTGAGGTATTTCAGTTGGCCACTCACCTGAAGTGATCAGGAATTACCCCAAGGTGTGTTAGCTTTTCGATGATGCCTGAGTGGGGGATTATATCAAAAGCCTTGACCAAGTCAAGGTATGCTGTATGTACTGACTTTCCCTCATCCAGGGCTTTGGTGACAGTCTCAAGGAAGTCAACCAGGTTCAACAGGCAAGATCTGCCCTTGATGAATCTGAACTGGGTGGGGTCAAGTGCTTGGAGATTGCCTATGTCCTTGTTTAGGAAATCCATAATAATACTCTCCATGGCTTTACAGATATGACTTGTCAAGCAAATGGGGCAATAGTTTCCAGGGTCAGTAATGGCACCACCTTTGTGCAAGGGGATGACAATGGCAGTTCTCAATTCTGCTGGAATGAAGCCAGTACTTAGGCTGTGGTTGAATAGGATGCTCAATGGCGAAGATGGTTCTTGCTGGAGATGGTGCAGAATACATCCCGGGATACTATCAGGTCCCATGGAAGCTGTGTTCTTTGCATTGGATAGGGCCCATAACACTTGAACTATGGAGATGTGAGGTGCAGGACAAGTATCGGGGATGTTGAAAGGGCCTTTGGGGGGACAGAGGGGTGAAGTTTGCACTGATCCTATCTGCTAGTTTGCTAAGTCAAAAGGATCAGTATAAGTGATACTGTTACGTACTAATTCGGAACAAACCTGGGCATTGCCATGGAGGTTCCTGGCATAATTGAAGAAGACTTTATGGTTTCCCTTTGTTATGGAGGCTAGTTTCAATTCATAATTCGCCTTGGAGGTTTTCACTGATGATCTAATTTGCTTGTTTAGGCTAAGGAGGGAGTTTTTCCAATTTGGAATTTGTTTCCTTTTACCCTTGGACAACAGTTTCTTCCTTTTTTTGTAAAGCCTGTCAATAGAGGATGTCCACCAAACACGTTTGTGTTTACTTGATGACATTCTTCGGTGGATGTGTGTGCATTTCTGATGGGTGTCATCATCCACAGTTCCAGGATGTAGCCAACATTACCCAGTAAATATCCGTGTGGGATGTCCCTCTAGTAAACATCTGGTACAGCTGTGATGCATGCCAAATATGGGAGTTGTGATAACTGCCAGGGCTGCCAGCACACACATTCATGATAATCCCCATTGCATTGCACACAATTTGGCAGTTGATGGAGTGGTACCCATTGTGGTTGATGTAGTTTCTACCCTCCTCACTGGGTGATGCCATGATGTGTATATGAGTGCAATCTATGGCCCCCAGTACTTCAGGGTAGTGTGCTACATGGGAGAAGTGTTGCATATTGCTGGCACTCACTTCAGCAGTGAGAGGAAGAGAAATGCTCTCATTGGCATGTGGTAGCATGGCATCCAGAAACTGGTGGAGTACTCTGGATGCAGATGCCTTTATAGACTGGATGAAGCAAGCCCTCTTTCTTCCATTTATCATTCCTGTATTTTTGGCCAAACAGAAACAATGTATGAGCTGTGTTCAATACTATTTTAATCTCAGCATACACTACCTAGTCCTTTGTCGTTTCTTCTTTATGTTTCCCTCCTTCTGTCTCATTTAGAGTGAACACTGCTATCGCACCTTCTTTTTTTCTTGATATCCTTAGTCAAATGATTACACATTCGGGTTTTTCTAACACTACTTAATCTTTGCTGGCTCCATATACTTTTATGAGGTGTGATTTGGCAGTTGCTCTTCCCCTTCTCCGTGTTAGGTAGAAATGTATCTATAGGCTTATTCATACCCTGTTTCTCCTCTACACATTGATAGAATATTATACATCAACATAGTACTCTGTCAAAAGAGATACCTTTTTTTCATTTGCCTCCACAAATCTTTTAAGTTAGACAACTCCATCCCTGTTGCCACAGTATAAGTTAATTTGGGAGAAACAGTAGCAGTGTGACTTATCTTCCAAAAACACTGTTTGCATTTCTAGTTGAGTAATGGAATACTTTTTTTTTATCCTTGTGAATACTGTCTGCTTCAACCGCTGCTTTAATAAGGGTCTTCCTTTTACATACGTGGAATATCTCCCAGTCTGGTACTCCCTGCATCTTTGTGCCATCAGTTAAGACATCACACGTAATTAACTTTGCAGTTGCACAGTTGCAAATGATTGATGCATCTATTCTAGAGAGTTTATCACAGTCCATAGGCTTAATGCCATTATTAGCAAGTTTTTTTTTAATTGATTACAGTTTTCACCCATATAAAAGTGTTTCCATTAATAGTACCAAATTATGTGACCTTCTTTTACTGGCTCCCTACAGCTGCTGGAAGTAAAATTATTTGATCATCTGTACCATGAAGAAAAGAAAAGGTATAATGCTGAATGATGTTTTTCATAGATCATTGCTTGTGAAATTTCTAAGTGTGTACTGATAATGATTTACTTGCTTTGGGAGATTCCTCCCTTTCTCCTTTCTTTGAGTTGGTGTGACTATGGAGTAGTTGGCATATATACTGTAATTTAGGGAGCTCACCGCCTTCTGTGTTTCAGGTATTTTTTTTAATCCTCACAGCTTGACAACTTTCAGGAAGTTTTGTTTCATAGTAGAACTTCTTTTACCACAAGTAAAATAGAGTTATGTCTACATTTGATACTTTCTGCTACCAGAGTTTGGCACACATTTTACTATAAGTTTTGCTTGCTCAGTTTTAAGCATAGCTTTATTGCACGACAATTATACTCACTTTCATAAAGCAGCAGACAGAAGCCATATAAATTTATCAAAGGCTGAAATTTCTATCATTTTACTTTTAAAATATTGACCCTCAATATCTATCCAGTTTAAGAACATTTTAATTTACATAATTGAAATCTCATTAGATTATTGAGAGATCATATCCAGCTATGAAACGTTTGAGCTTGTGTCTCAGAGGTAACATCCACTTGGCATAACTGTGCTTTTCTTACTTTTTCAACATCCTGATGTTCAGTTCCTTCCATGTCCATGAAGGGTTTTGTAGGTACCACAGTTAACTGAGATGAGTGGATTCTGGCCCAGTCATTCCACTGCTATCTTGGTGGGTGTTCCTGTCAAAGGCTATTAGGTTTGACTTAAGACCTTCCTTTCTGTTCATCTCCTTCATTGATGTAATTGCTTTTCACATTGTATGACTTTGGCAACCATTGCCATGCCTTCATCAGCAACAATGGTTTGTAGCAGTTTTTTCATAGTCATCTTTTTGGAAAAAATGCAAATACAAGTTCACTCTACACAAAAGCTACCAACACACACACACACCACTGGATTGTTGGATTGTTTCCCTCTTTTGTCAGGTAAACTGGCCTAAACAGTTCTGTTCACAGTGCACATTATAAGAATGCTGTCTTTCTGGGGGGAATGCTCACAACAAATGGTCTTTACACAAGCAGGAAATGTATAAACTGGGACGTTTGGCCTTAAACACGCAAGAAACAAATCTCCTTTACCCTATGATGAGGTATATGCAAATGCAAAATAGTTTATTGATTCTCAAAAATAACAAAACGTTATTATAAACAACCAAAAATGCAGGTTCAAACTGTTCTCATATAGCAGAGAGCCAAAGGAAGTAACATAAAGCAGATGGTCTGTTAATGTTCCAAGCCATTATCATCATCATCATCATCATCATCATCATCATCAACAACAACAACAACAACTCCCCTTTTCTCATTTTCTACATGGGGTCAAGGTATCATATTAAATGTGCTATCTATCTTGATTCAATGCCATACTCCTGCCTTCTTCAACACTTATGTCTGACTATTGAAAATCTTCTCTCACACAATCCCTTCACCTCTTTGCTGGACATCCCCATTTCCTCTTACTTTCTTCCTGCCTGTCCCAAATCTTCTTCACCAGCCTCTCTTCTGCTTTTCTAAACATGTGTCTGAACCACCAGAATCTGTTCCCTTTGCTCTTTTCTGCAATTGGAGTTTCTTTGACTTATGCTGTTATGTCCTCATTTCTTTGTCTCACAGTGTATATGCTTCTACCCTTCTTAGGCACTTCATTTCCATCATCTCTAGCTTTCTCAAATGCTCTGCCTTTGGTGCCCAGGTTTCTGTATCATACAGTAGTACTGGTTGCATGACTGTCTTGAACACTTACTTTTCCGCTTCTTTTCATTCTTCTGTCATTCATTACACCTGAGACTCTATGCCATTTGGCTGCAGCACTTCTGATTCTAGCTTTGACCTCTTCATTCAGACTTCCATTCTCCTCAACCACCTCCCATATATTTGAAGCTATTGCCCTGTTCATTCATTTTTCCTTCTATCTCAATTCCCAGCTTTTTCTCATTTCCCCAATTTGCTGCCATTACTACTGTCATAACTGTGCTTAGTTTAATCCCATGTGCCTTCAGTTTTGCATTCCATTCCCCTAGCCTATGTGAAGTTCTTGCTCATAATGCCACATTGTCTGCATTCAGCAACTTTGTTGATCTGTCCCCTCCAACCTGTTTCCAAATGTAGTCCATTACCACTATGAACAGCAGTGGGTTCAGAGCTAAACCCTGGTTCCAAGTTAAAAATAAATAAATAAAAAATAAAAACCATGTTCTATCATGCAGGTTCCATCACAACAAAAGTTGATTTCATCTTCTGGGTTCCTTGCTGGAAAATACCCAGCCTTCTTCAAAGTACTCTGCAATATCTTTCCTCTAACAACAGCTCTTTACCCAACACACTGTATGTATGTATGTATGTATGTATGTACTAAAATACACTCTCCCTCTCCATGAGAGGCTAATTTCATTGACTTAGTGGGGTCAGAAACCCCTTTTATATACAGTTCTGTAGAATAATTGGCTCCATGAACAAAAATCCTGTAAAAACCTTCTCTATTTATCACAATATATGTTGTCCTTCCTTAAAGGAACAATGCTATTTCCATAGTGGTTTCAAAGAAGCAATTGCATTTACAATATTTACAGTATCACTTCTAGATGCAGCAGCATAATTTACACTATTTCACAATACTGAAATCAGTTTTGCATTACATTACTTTATGATTAGGTGAGAGATGCCACACTATGCTATACTCCATAATGAGCTACTCGTATCCATGAATAAGGTAAGATATATAAATATTGCAGTTCTAATATCACATTCAAATATCAGGAAAGTATGTTACTGAATGCACAAAACTGATCAGATTTACTTCTTTACAGAAGAAATAAGATATACATAGAGTCAGAGAGCTAGCACTGAGGTTTATCTGTGTGTTACATCGGAAAAATCAATTTCTGGGTATCCTAATATGGACAACATGATGAACAGCATGACAAATATCTTCATTGTGTACCAAATAAGCACAATAAAAATCCCAAAGTACCAATTGTCTTGTCAGAATATTTGGATGCATGTTAACAGTTATTTCTAACAGCCAGTCAAGAACAGCATCTCATCCTTATGACTGAGGAACTGTCTAAATATTCTTACATCAGCCAGGGCTCTACACTTCAGTTTAAACTTCTATATGAGTAACAGACAAAATCCTGATGTTTGGAATTTTCAAGTCCATTATGTCCGTCAGGGGCTACCATTAAAAAGTTTCCACTTTCAGTAGTTATATGGTAACTTACTATTCAACCCAGAATAATAATTTGACTAAGGCCAAATGCTAAATGCACTGTATGATACTTAAAAGAAAACAACAAACAGGAATTAAAAATGCAGACACCTTTGTGAGTGCATTCCAGAGTTCTGTGTTGTTTAAACTTTTTACATCCCATTCAGTGTTTAAATGCTGTATGTGTTCTGCACATTTAACTTTTGTTTGAATGCTTATTTTTCTGTTGTTCTCTTTTGCCTCATTTTGTGGTAGAAACTGTCATTGGAACAGCTCACTCACAATGTTGACAAGAATAAAAACAAATAAAATCAAAATAAAGGGATTTCCTGGAATTAACTAGACTGCAAAACCTTGGGGGATGGGGTTGGGAGGTAGAGCAGTTCAATCCATTCTTTACATATCACAATTTCCCCCAAAACACATACCAGTACTTTCAATTATAGGTTCATAGGTTCATAGGTAGGTACTAGGCTATCTACCCGAAGGCATTTATAAGTCTAGTAAGCCTAGTGTTGGCTTTTTTTGCCACCTTAGATTAGTTACCTGTGCCTCTGTCCAGCAGAGCCACTGAAGTGAAGCCTGGGGTAAACTTTCTGTTTCCCATCCACTCATCAAGGTTTCTCTTGAAGAGTGTTAGCAAGGAGCTCTGCTTAATGTAGATTGGGATCTTGTTCCAAAGCATGGGAAGTCTCTGGGACAGGAATCTATCCCTCCAGCACATTCTATTTATTGTTGTGGTGAGTTTTAGATCCCTAAAGCATGTGGCTCGAGGGGATAAGGTTTTCTTTAGGTGGAGCATGTCCATCGATTCTGGGTTGGACATGGCTTTGTATGTCAGGCAGAGATCACCTCTGAGTAGGCAGTATGCAACTGAGTACAGATGGAGTTTCTTCAGTTGAGCTGCATAGGACATCTGTTTGAGGCCAATGATCCTATTGGTGAGGTACTTCTGTGGTCTTTCCAGTTGTTGCAGGTGTCTTGTAAGGTACATCCCAAATGGGGCATTGTACACTATGATGGGTCTGATGAGTGATGAGTAGAGGGGCACAATGACCTCTTTTGATCTAGATGCGAACCCTTTTGTGATTAGGTGGAGCACATAGAAGGATTTTCTAACCACTTTGGCAATGTGATTATCAAAGGAGAGATTCTACTCTACTCCCCAGATCCCTTCCCCGTTTTACGCTCAGAGGTTTAGGGACTACCACCTAGTGTATAGTTTACTTTTTTTTTGTTTTTAACTATGCACTTTTTTTGCATTTAGCTTGAGGCCATTTTTTTGACACCAGGTATCCGCTCAGTGGACCCTTCTGGAGAATGTCTGTCAGCCAGAGAGAGAGTCATAGCCCCTAGTTTGCAGTCGTGGTCAACTTGGGGTCAGCTAGTCCTGTGTTTGCCTTTATCTCTGATCTGAAATATCTTGAATGAACAGGAGGGTCCTAGGGGTGAGAAGGGGGGAACCCACTTGTAACCTGGGTGAGTAGTCAGACCAACTCTCATAATGGGGGGTTAGGGGGTCAGGTCCCCCCAGACAGTTGGCAACCCATCTTGTGATGTAGGGGGTTATGCTGAGGCTAGTGGGCTTGTCTATAATATCAGAATGAGGAATTGTGTCAAAGGCCTTTGCAAGGTCTAGGTAGGCTGTGTGTACCACCCTTCCCTCGTCTATAGCCTTGGTAACTGTCTCAAAGAAGTCCACCAGGTTTAAGAGGCATGATCTGCCCTTAACAAAGCTGAACTGCATAGGGTCCAGTGTTTGGAGGTTCCCAATGTCTCTGTTAATGAGTTCCATGATGATGTGCTCCATAGCCTTGCAGACCAAGCTGGTCAGGCTTATAATGCAATAGTTCCCGGGGTCTGCTGTGGCTCCACCTTTGTGGAGCAGAATAACTGTTGCTGTGCACCACTCTATGGGTACGTAGCCTGTGGAGAGGCTGAGTTTGAACACTGTGTTTATGTGAGGAGGTTAGTTCATCTTTGAGCTCATGTAGGACACAGCCTGGGACACCGTCCAGTCCCACTGATGCTGTGTTTTTGGCTTTGGAGAGGGCTGTTTTAACCTGAGTGTCTGTGATTTCAGGGGCTCTACATTCTTCTGGTATGGTTATGGGCCCTTTTGGGGGTGAAATTTGCACTGAACCTGTCTGCCAGGAGGTTGATGATATCGGTCGGATCAGTGTATTTTGTGCCATTCTGCACTAACTCCAAGCATATCTGAGCACTGGCACTTAGATTCTTGACATAGTTAAAGAATGCCATGTGGTTATCTTTGGAGTCCTTGGCAATTTTTCTTTCGAAGCTCGCCTTGGATAATTTTATGAGGGATCATAGTTTCTTGCTGATTCTGATCAGGGATGTCTTCCCTTCTTGGGATTTTACTCTTTTCTGTACTAGCTTCCCCCTTCTATTGTATAGCTTGTTTATGGCAGGGGTCCACCAGACTTGTTTCCTTTTCTTGGAGGAGTGAGTCTTGGTTTCGCTTGGGATAGCACAATCCATGCATTCTTGTAGGTGCCTGTAGAATGCATTAGTAAAGCATTTTGAAGCTTGGACAGCATTATCCTTTAGCATGGAGGCTTTGAAACTTTCCACCTCGGTCTTAAGTAACGTGAAGTTTGCTTTTGAAAAGTTTTTCACGGTGGTTTCCTTGTCCAGGGGTGGGGGAGAAATGTGGATATCCAAAGTGATTTGCTTATGGTCAGATCTAACCAGCGAGGGGTTGACCTCTGGTGTGGAACACCTGTTGCCCATGTTGGTGATGACCAGGTCCAATATGTGGCCACCACTGGTGGAAGTGTTGACCAGTTGAACCAGGGCATTTGAGTTTATAAATTCTAGGAAATGTTGGGAAAGGGAGTTAGTACTTGAGTAGTTCTCCCAGTTAATGTTTGGGTAATTGAAATCACCCAATATTAGGGTGTTTGGTAGAACATTTATGTTTTGCAGTGTTTCCAGAAATTTGGAATGGAGGTCCTGGGACATGGTGGGTGATCTGTAGCAAGCTACAATTTGAATTGCAGTTTTGCCCATTGTTAGTTGCTTGTGGATGATCTGTGAAGCATCGTGCTGTGCCACTAACCTAGAGGTGTGGGTATCCTTGATGTATATGGATATGACCCCACCTTTTGTATTCCGGTCCAGGTTCTGATTCCAAAATGTATGGTATGAGTTGTAGCCTGGTAGTGCTGGGGTACTCTCTGGAGCCTTAAACCAGGTTTCCGTTACTGCACATATATCAATTTTCTCCATACTGGGAAGTGCCTCAAGTGTGTGCATTTTGAGGTTTAGACTTCTGGCATTGAGTAGCATTACCCTCAGTTTTTTGTTATTTGTGCTATTTATGGCAGTGGGTTTGTCTTTTGAGCCTTGCCTAAAAAAGGCACTATGGGGGTGGCAAGAGCTTTGGCCAGTAATAACACATTGACTTCAGTCCCAAACCAAACACAGATGAAATAATCTAGTGAAACAAGATTTTCATTAGAAAAAAATAACCTACACAAGTGTAAAAAATGAACATAAAATAAAAATACAAGAAAAATTATAACACCATAAAGAGGTAAAATTAGCATTATTGAAATAGTACAAGAAAAACACTAAACTACAAAGGTTCTGAATTGCCCAGAAATGGCTAGGTCTTACTAAGTTTAATAGTATTAGTTGCCAAAAAAGCTATTACTAGAAAATGGAAATCAAAATCTAAACAAACTCTATTTGAAGAACAGAATATTGCAAAGATGATAAAAGAACTGATGGTGGACTCTTTAACAAAGGGAAGAGCAAGCTATGTATAAGGAAACTGCATGCAGAACAATGGTCAGGAAGGGTGAGTTTTAAGGGCAGGCTGAAATTGAGGAATGTATGTAATGCTGGAGTGAATGATAATTGTCAAAAAGAAAATATGTATCTATAATGCATGAGAATGAAAAAAAAAGATTTGTCAAGCTTTCTTTTCTTTTCTGTTACTGCATGTGTAACTATGTCTACAATGTAAAAAATTAATAAAGGTGCTAAAATACTACGGCCTTTTCATTCCACACTCTTATAAAGTCAGAACAGTTGTAGGCACCATGATCACCACTACAAATCTGTGACACACACCGCAAGACATTGTTCTCTTTTAAATCCCTTTTACAGAGTCAACAGCCACTTGTATTTGATGTATGCAAATGAGAATGGTCTTGCTTTTGAAACAAATTGTGATTATAATGCTGCCATATTGACAAGAACCCTCAAAGAGACTGCCGAGGAGACTCT
>NC_056731.1:1082236216-1082388716 GCF_019279795.1 Protopterus annectens | reverse complement strand
TGTACTACTTAAATTCTTCAGATCATCCCAGTAATTTATCAGAAAACCAAACATTTTATGACAAACAGACCAAAATTTTGAGACAAAAATCAAGACATTCTGTGAAAATCTAGACAGTTGAGAGGTATGACTACTAACAGTACCTCAATCCTATTCACAAACGTTGTCAGACATCATTACAATAAGCCACCTGTAATAATAAAGTCTGAGTGGTGATTGCCCAGAACTCTCTTGCATGAAGGTCTGATAACCATATTGAACAGTCCTTGTGTGGGCACTTATGGTGAGAGATGTTGTGAGATTTAGAAACTACCATATTGATTTAGTTCATCTGTGGCAAATTAAATCTCATGTTTACTGATCTAAATAAACTACCTCTGATCTTTTAAGTACAGTTAAGCTAATTTTAAAGACGAGCAGCCCTTTTCTGCTATTACTAGAGTGCATCTTGAAAATCATAAGATTTCTCATCCTGTGAGTCAAGTAAGCCTTCGCAGCAAGGTGTAGATTTATTCTTTCATTCAAATAATCCTGAACAAAAATAGCTTTTAATGAATAAAGGTTTGGCAAGACACAAAAAATCTGATCATCACAGTTTCACATATCATAGTCAAGCAGCTGCCATGTACTATAATAAAGTATTTCAAGCAGATTTTTTTATGCATTTATATATATATATATATATATGGTTCTACCTGACATAGCCGAAACCACACAACACCGACAAGCACATCACCGACACCACATATTCGACAGTCCATAAACACGAAACCACACATAACCGACAACGAAATAACCGGTACACAAAACAAACCAACCCCATACACCACACCACACAATCACAATTATTAAAAACAAACACACACCCATCACACACACACAACACACACACACACAAATCCTTACAAGCCCACAAAACAACTAACCCTAACCCTACCCTAAACCCTAAGGTCCTACCTTATCGCACTCTTCCTCCCTCCCACCCCCCCCCCCTAACTCTCACTAATATATATATATATATATATATATATATATGTATATATATTTTTTTTTGTGTGTGTCTATAATGTCAATAAATTAACCATTGGGCTCTATGTTAGTTATTGCCTGACATTTAAACAAGAAAGTCACTTATTAGACTTTGAGTATTTTCAGTGGATAGTTATAATATCCCTTATTATATAAAAATATAAACAAGCAGAGTGCAGTGTTCTCTAAAATTACATAAAATATAGTCTACTATTAATTCATATTAAGCACAAATATAAATATATACCAATTCAATTGCAATACAGACAACAGCAGGATCATAGGAAAACACTGATTATTTTGTTTCAGCAAAATATAAGTAATCTGACACAATGGTCCATTTTTCATAGAATAAAACAAATAAATGTTGCTGTAGTTAATAAACACCAATCAAATGCAAATGAAAATTGCACAGAACCACCCAAACTCAACCCAGTGTCAAGAAGGCTAGTGTTAATCTTACTAGATAATAGGTTCATACCTTTAAATGCAAATGAGCTAGCTTTGATTATTATCATATTATGTCGACCATAGTTTCAGAGAACTTCGATGACTGGTAGATGTCATAGATGCTAGATGATAGTCTCCTGCTGCTGTGTTATGTATTAATCCACTTGAAGGGACACATTATAAGAGTGGTGAAGCATCTATGAGAGTTATACAAATTCTACAGATGTGAAGCCATGGATTTGCTCTAAACAGAAATTTTTTTCAGCTGCACCGTCCTAGATTTTTTTGTGTTTCAAAGTAATTTGTTTGAAAACTAAAATCTTTTAGTCCAGAACTTTTATTTTTTTCCTCTCTAAAAGTGGTCTAGTTTGTTAAGTCTATTGACATTCAGTATCCTGCACTCTTGTCTGGATCTATATAAAATGCTTTGTTTTGCTCTTACTTTTTTTGAAAAAAGAGAAGAAAAGATATCTGTGTTTAGAAATGAATCATTACCAGCCACCAAAGAATTTACCTTTTGTTAGACTTATGTTCTTTATAAGAAAACAAGGTCCTACAGCAGCTGTCGATGCACATGTTACTAAACTGAAGAATCAAGAAAACAAAAGGCTTAAATCTGAAACTGCATTGAGGAAGTAAACCTGGAATGCAAGGCTATCCTAAATCCATCCATCCATCCATCCATCCATCCATCCATCCATCCATCCATCCATCCATCAACGCACTTCACACACCACCTTTTTGCCATTTTTGCTCATGGGGTAAGGGTGCCTAAATGGCAGAATTTAAAATTTAAAGTAAACAAAGGTTCACAGTGTGATATCCTATGAGAGCAAACTTTAAATTGTTTGGGGCTAGATGTACATTGGGGGGTTTAGGAGGGCTTGAAATGTTGCCAGGTTATCACTTACTAGTAGGAAGATAGCCTTAGAGCAATACATTAATATTCCAGGGTTAGCTGGGTGCCAGGGTTTATTGTTTCATCAAAGGAGACCATTTTGTGATCTTACCTTACCAGACAGGGCATTACATAGGCTGAGTGCCATGCTCTCCCATACTAATGAGGACCAGATGGAGAATGCTTGCACTTGTGGTCAGCATATGGACAATCTGGTTCAGGGAGTATCATACATAAATAAACTCTCATGCCATTCTGGCAAGGATTGCTCCTAGAAAACTTCATATACCATAAAGAAATAAACACTACAGGCAGTAAAGGAATGGAAATCTAGATGTCATGAGGAAGAAATTAGATCCAAGAGGATGGGTGAATATCAGGGTTATTGCTATAATGAAAGATTCAGTTTGCATTTGCATTGATCTATGAGAGCTGAATGAAATAAATAAGTGAGAGCCATATACATTGTTTGCTTTGGAATAAGTGGTCTCAAGAATGACAAATACTAAGTTTCTTTTCAGTAATAGATACAAATGAGAGTTTCTCCCAGACTAAGCTAGATAAACAAAGCTCCAGATTGTATACATTTAACATGCATGCCTCTCAACTGTACAACTTTTCACAGAATGTCCAGATTTTTTGCCTCATATTTTTGGTGTGTTCCTCATAAAATCTGTACTTTTCTGGCAAATAGCTGAGGAGTAAAGTCATTAAATAGACACACATTTGAGTTTAAGACTCCACATCTTTCAAAAAATTCATGCTAATGCAAAACATATTATTCTATCAACTAAGTTTGTAGGAGCAATATTTAAAATCTGTCCTTATTTGTCCCACCATCATTTTAGGCTTTGTCCAGATTTTTTGCTCTAAGAGGTTGAGAGGTATGTTAACATGCCACTAAGAAGGTACAAATTCTATACTTTTCTGTCCTGCATTTTTCTACACCACAGGTATTCTGGGCAGATGCACAGCTAAGAAAAGGTTATATTCAAAGTTCAAGGGTCTAGATCCTCGTCTAGAAAATAATCCAAACAATTGCTTAAATGCAAAAGTCAGAAGTGACACACTAATTACAGAGGTCTTTAAGAATGATGCAGCCTATTGCAAAGTTTGTAAATAAAATGTCTGCAATAACGATGAGCAGTAATCCTTTAAGAAGCTAGTAGTAATACATAGCAGGAGTCTTGTAACATGGTGGAACTTAGTCACTTGTGAGTAAAACTTCATTTAATCAGTATTTCTGTTTCTCAGAGTCCTGTGCATCCATCGGTCTTAAGCCTCAGTATGCGGTATTAACTGTTAATGCCTCTATTTAAGTTATCAGAACAAAAGGCTGGGGGCTGATCATGGTGTCTGAATAAATTCAAAATGTCAGAAGTAGTCATTTACTTCTTTTTCACCTACCAAGATAACTTGTTTTCTCTGCTTGCTTGTTTTAATGTTACACAAAGCATGCTTATAGATACTGAGTGTAAAAACTCTGCACCTGGTAAGTATTAAAATAATCAGTTTTACATTTTTAAAAAAAATAAAGTTGGCCCTACATATAGCAATACTCCATCTTATACAACTTAGTGTAAAGAAGACAAATTACTCTTACCTCTGTCACCATTTCAGCGGTTACTGGGTGCATTGTAATGAGTTTTAACTCAGTAACTCAATAGGCTTCTGCCACATAGATGCTATTTTCTTTTTGTATCCAGTTTGCTATGAAATCTATCTCATGGTATACATCAAGTTTTTGTAAGTCTAAGTCAATTAATTAATTTTCACATACAGAAAAGACCCTTGCTTGCAAAATACAGAATGTATGCATTTTCCTTGAATTATATTTATGTAAAAATTGGGATTGATTATCTACAGTTTTTGGCTTGAGATCACATTGGTCCAACCACTGTCATCTCTAGAGCTGCAGAATGACCTGTTAGAAAATGTAATGTCCTGGATTAGCATATTTGAGCTGCATTTCCACATGAGTGGACTCGGTAACAAACAACAGAATGTACAGTGTTTCAATTTCTTTCATATCACAGAAAAGGAAATCATTAAACCATTTAATAAACAATAACTGTAATAGACCTCAAAACCTTAAGAAGTTTTTAATTTGGAAAGAAAGCGCTTAACAAATAAAGTTTTCTTGGTGGCTTACCTACTATTGCCAATGTTACTTGGTTTGTCTATTACAGTTATTGTTTATGATTCCAGTTATGTCTTCTGCTGGTGTTAGTTTTTAAACTATTTAATGTCTTTCATATGAATGAAACATTTTATCAGTAATGAAAATTAAATTCCAGACACAATAACCCAGAGAAGAATCAGCTTGTGTATAATATTTATTCTTTGCTAGAAATCAAGGAGTGTATGAGAATATTGCTGCATATGTTTAAAAAAGTGAGACGCATTGTTCATGGCTGCTAGTTTGGGCATCTGTGTGATATGTTAATCAGGGTTGGAGTAGTATGCGGTACAAAAGATGATCATGTAAAAGCAGAAGTGTAGCTTAGGGAATTTGGTGCCTGGGCAACACCCCTATTTGCCTGGTGCCCCCTGTTGTGTAAAAATCTTTACATGTAGAAACTCTCAGTAAGTTAAAATAATTGTGTTTTCTTACTAGAAAGCTTATAAAGTGCTTACCTGTCTTGTTTATTTCTGTGACTTTGTTAATGCACTGCAGTTATATGCTTAAAAAAGGTCTCTCATTTACCCCCCACTCTCACACTTTTATTCTACATATCTCCTAAATACACCCCTGTGATGATGTAGGCAGATACACAAACACAAAGATGCTCACACATACAGCCACACACCTACATCCCTCCTGGAATGACTAATCTGATAAACTCCCCAGCTTTTATCTCTCATATGATCTCCCCCCCACTGAGATTAATAGATGCCCATGAGCTATTTGCTGAGTTGTCTAATGTGGCTGGCAATAAATATTTACACAGCTGAGCAATTCTAAGAAATACTTGGGTATATAAAGCATATACCAGATGCATTTTGGAGTTAGAGCACATGGATATTAATATATGCTATTCCCCTATAATAGCTCATAAGAATTTGAGGAAAGCTAGAGAGTCAGCCTCCCACTGTACTTCACCTCTTCAAGGCAAGAAAGTGGGTATGGCTGTCTTCAAATCACATACAGCTACCAATGGAAACATGGGCCTACCACTGGTAGAACTATTTCAGAATCCCAGCCATAGTGTGTTCTTGAGAGAAACAAGCTGTGACACATTACTGTGACTATTATTTTTTATTTGATCACAATCAGACATCTATATACGCTTAATAAAGTTCAGACACTGGTGGGTAGTGATGCAATCTGTAGGTAAAAGCAGCTTAACAGTACAGGTATATTTTTGAGTGAAATAAGTTGAAATACATGACTGTATCCATTACTATCATTTTGTTTGTTCACAATTAGATTTCTGAATAGTGCACCATCAATAAAATGGTTATGTTGATTGCATTTGTCTGCAATGAACTGTCTTTCTCAAAGTAGCTCTGTCATGTACTCTGATATGGAAGACTATTTAGCATGCAAGTAGTGTATGACAAGTTATCAAAAACTGAAACCATGTTTAGAGTTGGTCCTGTCAGAATATAGTCCCACCTGTTTCATTTAACCCCACTCATTCATCTGTTTCCTGCCATCTCACTTACTTTGAAATCATTTATATCACTGGGCTTTTCCTTTCAGATCAGTGATATGTACATGTGCAAGGATAGCATTAATATTATGGAGAGATTTAACTAGCCTTTTAATCCCACTCTTGATATCAGCTGTTTTTGCTTGTCTCCTTGTAGGTGTGATTAGTATGAAAAGATACACTTTGTGCCTCCCTTTAATTGAGAATTCCATGACCAATGTCACATCCAATTCTTATGATTCTTCTGATGTCACTGCTACTTATGTAACTGATAAAAAAGTATGAGCATGTGCACCATCCAGCTGGCTCAGAGCAAACCCCTTTTGCCTGGTACTTCCTACAGTTTACATTCTAAGATGAGGAAACTAATTGCTGTATATTGTTTTAGTAAATCTTTTCCTATGACTAGCTATGTACCTAATTAATTTTCCTTGCAAAGTGATGCTCTTTCCATTCTCTTTGTTTTCTTAACTAGAAAGTTATTTTTTAATTTCTGTTACCCCTAAAATGAGATGACTTTCAACATTTTTCCCTAATTAATTAATTAATTTATTTATTTATTTCAGATTGATGACTGGGGGATTCCACTGGGCCTAGAAGAGCCCATTTTCAGTGGAGGCCTGGGGAGAAAAGCTCCAGTGGCAATGGCAAACATACAAAACAAAGAAGTCATCTACTTCATGTTGACAATACAAAATTAAAATTAATTTACAGAATATAAAATCATGCTTTGACAAGCATACAAAACAAAGAAGTTAATCTACGTCATGCTGAGAATAGACAATGAATAATGCTATCTCAGTTTTACTGACTACAGCTGTAGACAACTTTTTTCTACTCTGTTTTATTCAATATTTTGAACGTTTTGTAAAGACTATATTTCTCACCCAAATGTGACATAATATGTTATCTAAATTATAATTGATGTTGCCTGAATTGATTTTCAATTGCATCTTTTTGACACTGCCCAATAGTTTCTTATGTAGAATCATCTATGAGGTAAACTGAATTCCCATTGATACCTCTCCATTCCTATAAATATTTTAAAAGTTTATGGTCCAGTCTTGCAAGAAGCAAATAACTGATTAACAAAAAGCAGAAAGTACAGTAGTTGCTCAAACGATAACTGCTGCAGTAGCCTTCACTATATGGGTCATATCTTGCCAAGAATATCACAGCTGGCCAGGTTCCAAAACTTCATGGCAAGTTCCATGCACCAAAACTGTGAAGCAGCTTGAGCTAAGCTGACCTAAAGACAGTTGGGTCTATATTATAAAATCAAAATCTACAAAGATCAAATGTTATAATATCGAACCCTAAACACCGAAATCCACAAACATTGAACAGTCAGAATAGCAATTTTTTTCCCAGGGAAAAAAATCGCTATTCCAAGAAACATACACACAACACAAACACACAGAAAAACCAGCAATCCACACACATACACTTAAAATCCTACACCTAAACCTAAACTAAACTTTACATACACTACTAGCTATCCACCTACCTTAACCCGACCCTAACCCTAAGGCCATCACTATCACACACTCACCTCACCCACGCCCTAACCCTAACTCACCTAACCCGTCCCCTAACCTACACACAATCGCACACTTACCTGAAACCAAACCGTAACTCTCCAACATATTGAATGCTGAAAACAGCAAAGCCACAGCAACGGCCCACCAGATTTTTTCCCTGGGAAAGAATTCGGTGTCCTGCACCTTCACTGTTTTCAGTGTTCAACATTACGGGTGCGATATTATAACATTCAATCTTTGTAAGATTCAATGTTATAATATAGACCTAGACAGTTTTGGGTGCAAAACCCTTTAGAGCTTTCCTGCTGCAGAAAGATGGAGGCTTAGCCCTGAAACGACAATGTTAGGAACAACAAAAAATAAGTGTCCATGCCTTGACACAAAAACACAACAAAACACAAAGGGGAATGGAGGGCGGGAGTGGCTACCGCAGTAGTGATCATTCTAACATGTACTTTTATGATAAGTTCAACTTACACAGCTGTACCATGTTATTCATATTGATCATTGCTGCAGTAGCCTTAGCTATACGGGAGGATTACCACAGATAACTATATTTTGGAGGTGGAAGCAGAAGGGTCTGGGAGCTTCAGAAGAATGATCCCAGCAAAGCTTAATCTTGCACTATAGATGGAATCATTTTTATAGTGCTTTGTAAAAGTATGTGCAGAGGACCAAGTGGAAACTTCTAGATTACTTCTATAATCTAACCTTTTCCAAAAAAAGCCATAGATTAATCCATAGCCTTGGTAGAGTGGGCCTTAACCTGGCCTAGAATATATTTGTTATGATGAGTATGACAAAAGGTAACACCCTTAGACAACCATTTGGAAATAGTCTGTTTTGTCACAGATTGTTCTTTCATCTTACTTTTGCAGGAAATGAACAAATGATCCAATGATCTGAAAGATTTATTGCTGTCAAGAAAGTACCTGAGTGGTCTGTGGACATTCAGTGAATGGACATTCAATGTGTAGACTATCTTTTTTCCCTCATTTTTAGGTTCAAGAAAGAAAACAGGAAGCTGGATAGTATGTATTAAAGTAAACTAGGATACCACTTTAGCCATAAAAGGATTAATTCTCAAAGAAACCCTGTCCCTATGGAAAATGAGATATTGTTGACTCATCATAAGAGCTGGCAACTCAGGTACTCTTCTTGCACAGAACAATCAATAAAACTGTTTTTGTTCCATGTTAAGAACCTCAAGTCAACCAGATTGACTGCTTCAAATGGAGCAAGTGTTAGCTTCTCTAACTCAAAATTAAGAGCCCAAAGGAGGGGTGGGCACACATATTCAAGGAGGATTCTTTTGCAAAACCCTTTCAAGAATGTTTTGACATGAGCATGCGTTGTAAGAGGAGTCTCCATGGGCAGATATGCTGAAATGGGCAATTAATGAACCTTGATAGAAGAAAAAGAAAGGACATATTAAAGTAATTCACATAAATATTGTAAAACTAGAGAACAACTAGCCCTGAAGGGGTACTGGTTATGTTGTTTTCTCCAACTAGAAAACATTTTCCATTGCTAATATATGATTTTCTAGAAGAAGATTTTCTTGTCTCCGTTTTTTAATTTCTCCAAGTCTTTCAGATTTCCTAATAACATGACTGGAATGGGCCCCATTCCCAAGTCAAAGTACAATTAAAGTTCATGAAATTAGTATTGTTTTAATCTTTGATGTCAGTCAAAAGTGCTCTTCACAGCACCCACAATGTGCCCAGTAATGACTCCTTCTGCAATTCGTATGGAGTTACATGTATTGGTAACAGATTTTCTTGTCTCCATTAGGACTTCCTGCATGTCCTCAAAAATAGGTGACTAAAAGAAATTAAGACACCATTCAGGCAGCCAATTTGAAGATGATTGATGACTGGGTGTATGAAACACACCTGATATAGCCATTATTATATTAGAGGATACAAGAATTGTAACATAGGAGGAGAGAATACAAGTAGAAAAGTTATGGGGAGGTAAGAGTATTTGGAACATATGAAAAGAAACATGCTCAAGTATAGAAATAGTATGTAAAAATTACCTTGTTAATAATGGATAGGGTAATAATTCTATATTTGAGATGGGAAAATCAGGTTTATTGAATTATAGCATGTTATGCATATGTGACAAACAAATTTAAAAATATCCTACAGTATGAAAGTGTGAATGTGGATCTGATATTATTTGGGGATTTTAATTGTGACCTAAGAAAAGGGAAAAAGGGGGTGCTGATGTTAAAATGATGATAGAAGTATTTAAAAGTGGAAAGCTATATATATATATATATATATATATATATATATATATATATATATATATATATATATATATATGGGACAATAAACAGTGCACATACAGAAGAAATAATTTAAGAACAGGTATAGATAGGATTTTCAGAGTGCTGGCAATTTGGCTAGAGATTCAAAAATGGATATAAAAATAGATAAAGCTAGTAAAGGATTAAACAAAAAAGATTTAGATAAGGAAGACATAGAAATGGTTAGGCAATTATGGAAAGATCATGTAGATATGAAAGAACGTTATAAAAATTGGACATTTTAGTGGATACATTTTAAAAATAAATATAAAAAATGTTTCTTGGAATGGCAAAATTTAAAAAGAAAAGAGGTGAAGAAGAAATAAAAGAAGTAAGTAATTGTGCTTTTAGAGGTTTAATAAGAAACAAGAATGAATGTTTCAAGGGAGAGGGACAGCGAAAATGAAATATATGAGATGAACCAAGACAGGATTCAAAGAATGTTGTTTAAACAAAGGTATCTGTTACAAGGGAAAAGGAAATATGGCACCTTATTTGAGTAGAATAACAAAAGAAAACAAAAGAATAATAAGAGAAATAAGAAATTAGAGAGGATAAACTGTGAGAAGTCAACAAGAAGTAATGAATGAATATATAGAAAATCATTTAAAGAAAATAAGATCAAAAGAAAACAAAATGGGAAAGTTGAAAATTTGACAAAACAGGATAATGAAGAATTAGAAAAAGAAATAATGGAAGAAGTGAATAATGTGTTAAAAATAGTAAATGTTGAATCAGCAACAGGAATGGATGGCATAGAATATCAGATGTATAAAGACATGTAAGACTGGCAGAAGAAGTACTTCATGGTATTGTTAAATGAATGGATAGGGTAACATTTTGAACAAGTAGTAATATGTATTAGAGCCAGGAAATTTATATGGAAAAAAGGGAAGAAAGGATATAAAAATTTGAAGACCAATAGTATTAAATAATTTTGATTATAAGAGTTTTATGAAAATAATGGAAACAACATTGGAAAATAAATTAAATTAAATATTAGATGAAACAATATTTGTGGAAAAGGAAGCCAAAAGTATTTAATAATAATAAGAAAAATTGTAGACAATATAACAAACAGGAAAACAGAAGTTAAAGTCATGGCAGGTGACTTAAATAAAGCATTGCAGGACACAACATGAAATTTTATAGAACATATTGAAATAATATAATAAAACTGAGAAGATATTAAATATACTTGTTACAGCGTATGAAAGAAAGTAAAAGTTGTAGTGAATGGTTGGTCAAGTCAAGAAATACATATGAATAGTGGCATATAACAAGAATGTCCAGGGAGCAGTACTTTATTTGCATTGGTTATGAATGCAGTTAATAGTAAAATAAATACATCATTTAAGGTAGCAGAATATAGGACTACAGAAGGGATTAATATACCAACTATGTTCTGTTATGTAGATAATATTGTATTAATGACAAGGAATAAAGAATGGATGGAAGTAGCCATTAGACAATTTAATAAATATTTGAAAGTTATAGATATGAGTATAAATAGGGATAATAGTGAAAATTTAGGAATAATAGATAAAATAGGAAATATTCAGCTTAACATGGAGGAAACACCAATATTATGTATAACATTTGAAAAGGAGACAGTCAAAATTCAGCAATGGAAAAGTATAATAAATATATTAAGAAATGTGTGTTTATTTTGGATGGCATACAAGTTGTCATATCAAAATAAAGTGTATTTAATAAATTCTGCATTATTGGGAACATTACATGTTTATCAAACATGTAGATGATCTCTATAACATGTGAAAACGAATTCATGTATTTTGTATTTCCATTGATATAGGAATACAGATTAAACCCAGTTAAAAGAGATACATTATATGGTAAAGAAAAAGAAGGAGGATTGAGCTTAGTAAATCCAGTAATGTACACAGCTTCATTAAATCTATTTAAAGTGCTGACTTGGATAAAAGAGGAAAACAGGTCATTAATAAGTATAATAATGAAAAAAAACTACAAAACATATGGTGCATGATGGTGCACGATGGTGCATGATGAAAAAAATTAAAAGAGAAAAATATGTGTTAACTGAGAAATAAAATAGTATCAAGAAAAAAAAATTTATGGAAAATAAAGATAAATGACATAGAAATGATAGAAAAGTATGATATTTAAACATATTGAATAAGTATTATTGTGCTCATCCCTTGGAAAGACTGGAGGGAGAAAAAAAATAAAAGCTATGGAGTGGTGTAAGAAATATGTTGAATATGGATATTTTCTATGGAGATTATCAATAAAACACTGCCAGTGAATTCAAATATTATGTAAAAAAAAAAATAGAAGACAGAATATGCAATTTTTGTGGTGAAGCTAAAATAACATAACATGCTTTTTTAATATTTAAAAAGGTGGAGAAAGTATAGGAATAATTGTGAAAACAATGCTTTGGATGGTATTAAGAAAATAGGATCTATATTAGATCTTCACATGCTTAGGTTGTCAAATGTCGAAATGTCCATACCTAAAGGTCAATGTCTAATAAACACGACAGGCCAATTATGCATGGTCAATGGAAAATACAAAAAAAAACAACAAACTCTAAAAAGAAAAAAAAACTCTAATTAAGTGGGGGGCTTTGACCCCTACACCCCCAATGTGGGGGGGGCTGTGCCCTCAACCCCCCCCTAAATAAATATACCAAGTCCTGTAAGTAAAGCTATGACAGAGGTATTTAAGATGCCCCCACAGGACAATGGCCCTACATGGAGATAAGTTGGGGAGCTGTTTAATGAAATGGGGAATCACATAGTGATGAGTGGTGTAAACAGTATCAGATGTGCTGAAAGAAATCAGAAATATGGCTTCAGTATGCTGCAGAGGGGGTTAGATTATGCAAGGTGATGACAGTTTATGTATTAAAGATATATATATATATATATATATATATATATATATATATATATATATATATATATATATATATATACACACACACACACACACACACACACACACGTGTGTGTGTGTGTGTGTGTGTGTGTGTGTGTGTGTGTGTGTGTGTGTGTGTGTGTGTGTAATTTATACTGGAGACAAAATATAGACTGCGTGGTCTATACCACAGAAGAATCCTCACTGACATTTAACAGGATGCATTGGAGGCAAGCATGTGAAGCCCTGCAAACATTATACTTGAGTGATGCAGTACTGGTAACCTGTCAATGCATCATAAATGTGTGACATTTTTCCACCAAATCCCTAGAACTTCAAAGTTATTTTCTGAGGCTGAATGTGTATGTTAAAGGTGTATACGCCACATTGTATCACAGTTTTATATTTACTGGCACTGCTTAAGATTAGTCAGTTCTAAGAAGATTATGCAAATATAACTTACAAGGTTTTGGTTTGGTCTGTGCCAAGTAACCCATACTTTATAATAAGGATTCCTATCAAACCTATTTCTTTAGAAATAACGAACACCAAAACCAAGTAAAAAATATAAACCTATTTCTTTCCTTAAATTTCTCTTAGAATTTTATGGCTTGACCTCATACATTTCTATGGTAATGATACTCAGAAACTAGTTTATTGCTGGACTACATTGATGTTGACAAGATAGAATTACATAGCATATGATCTGAGGAGGGTATAGGCAGGTATAGAGTGTCTCAAATGAACAAGAAAGTGTATTTTGCATATGAATTAAGGGCAAGATGATGATATCAATTTTTTGTACTGGCCTCCCTTAGTTAACACAGCTTAGTAGATTGCATTCTAATCAATGACCATGGCTGTATGAGGTTGTACCTGGGGTCAGTGCTGTCCTTTTTCTTTTGAAGCACATAGGGTAAACTTAAAAATAAAGTAAATTACATGTAGATGTTTCAGTTATTGCTTTTATTTTCCACATGCTTGTTTTTTTATTATTTGATTGAGAATCGAGCAATAATGTTTATTAGCTAATGGTATGATAAATATTTCAATATCACACTGTTTTGCAACTCAGGGCTGTGTTCATTTCCTGTAATAAATAATACCATAATTGCATGCAATGCTATGTTGTCAAAACTGGAATCAAGACGAGAGTATGAAAAAAAGCAAAGACATATGCTGACAAGAAGATTTATATATACATGTAGGTATGCACATGCATACTCACAAACATTAATACCCACACACACACACACACACACACACACACACACACACACACACACACACACACACACACACACACACACATGTGGTGTTATTTTTTTCTCTATTTTCTGATCATTTATGGAGCTTGCACAAGTACCACAATACTTCAAGTAAAGCATACCATAACATATGATTCTTATTTCATGCCACTGACTTCACAGTGAGGATTGTTGAAAAGATGATACCTTCTGTTTAGTGACTTTTTACACTTTGTCCTTTTATGTATTGTGAATTTCCCAGATTGCTAACTTTGTAAAGACATTGGCAATATATTTCAACATTTACACAGCCAATTTGCATCTTTTAATTCTGTTTCTGTGTGCAGCTCCCACAAGTCAGCAGACGGTTAGAAGTGGGACTCTCCCTGGATTACATGTGGTTAATGAACTCCTTCCACAAGTCTTGCACAACATCCTGCTTATGAGTTAGGACAAAGTCTGTCTTATATCTCCTTATGCAAGGACCTTGGACATGGATGACATTCTTTAGGGACAAATGACACATACTATAATATTTATATAAAGATACGTTGGCAGGTATTCAAAGTTGGCTTGTGTAATACACAGTGTGCTGTGGGGCACAAACCACTAGGTAGTGCTATTGTGCAGCAAAGAAAACTGCTCTAGAACAGTGGTATGTGAATTATCTAATATAATGCAAATGAAGGTGCGAGGTATAAAGAATTGATTCTGAGATTCAAATGAGAGAGGAATCTGGTCATGATTCAATAGACAGATGATGCTATGAGTGCCAAGGAAGTTGTGCACCATTATAAGAGGGAAAAGCATCTGGCAGTTTCCAGAGTTGCAGCAACCACCAGCAGCATTGACACAGAAGAACTTATTGCTTATAATTTCTGCTACCTCGAAGTCAGTAGCTCATGTGGTCTCAAGTCAACTTGAAGAAAAATAGTACTATCAGCATATCTTCTACCAGTGGTTTAGTGGCCATCAGCTAGTGTACAGCTTGTTTTTCAGTGGAAAGAGATGTTATACTGGTGTTGACTGACATTTTCAAAAACAGGATTTGTAGGAATGCATGGATTTACTATACCTGTGGATACTAAGATATGTGCAGTACTTACTACACCTGCAGTGACCTTTCAGAGGAAAAACAGAGGACATATTCAGCATATCAGATATAGTGGCCTGTAGAATACTCAACACATTTTATTTGATACTCTTCTTCCATGTGTGAATGACCCCATCCGCTTCTCCAACCCACCAGGTGACAGAGACACTGCAGTGTGGGTCTTCTCTGATGTCACCAACCTCTCTAATTTATTGGGTACTATAGATTGCCTACATCTGGCAATAACCCTCCCCCACCACTTTGTGACTGTGAACTTTACTACTTGGACTAACCTTGTCAACAATAAATAAATAAAATAAATAGCAAATTATGTCAGTGAGCAAGGTTACCATTCCACCATTCACCAGGAAGTATACAACAAACTATGGTTGATACTCAGTATGTCTGCACAACACCTTCACCCTTGCCATGATTTCCACAGCTGGCATACAAGTCATTTACATTACTGATTTTGGTGTATTGAAATTTGACAAGGATACAGTGTTGCAAAATGCAGGCACTGTGGTAATCAGCATATACAAAGACAAACACAATGTGTAAACATTTCATGCCCCCGATGCATTCCCACTGTGTTTTAGATGCAGCTTACCCCCTGGAGCCCATATTGATGATGCCCATATGAAATCTGCACAGCATGATTGAAATGTCCTATACTGACATACACATCAAACCAAAAACATTGTAGAAAGCATGCTCAGCCTACTGAAAGCCTCTGCCATATGTCCCTTCTTGAGGATATATAGATATCTTTGGGAAGAAGAGATATATCTGTAGGTCAGAAGCTACCACGCATAGTAGGCTACCAATTACAAACAGATGGCTGCCATATGTATAGAGAGCACCTCAAGTTTGGACAGGGATTCGAACAAGCAAGTGCCACTGATGTGTTATTCTATGGTATGGACAGCAAAGTACTCCAGTCATACCCCAGACCAATGGCAGGAACAGACATGTACATATATACAGTTGTCGTGACAACCTCACAAAGGTCGATAGAAATATACAAGGAAATAACAGGCTTCACAGACAATATGGGTAGGAGCCACTTAGGGGGTCACAGATAAGAATGGGCTACTATGCTATGATGTTTGGGTCATGTACAGAGAGGTCCACACTAGTTGCCCCCACTGCATACACATAGAAAATGTCTGTATGAGGCATACAGGATAGTACAGTAATAGACAATTCTGATAGTGTGCTATCTCCCCACAGCTACAATGTGGACATATATTGTGTGTGGGCTAAAGGGTGCATGTTGCATATAGTTATACTGTAGATTAGTTGATATATCGTTCCACTGTTCCAGGGTAAGGGCTTAGATGTACAACACACCCGAGATGTATATGTTGTCATAGCACTACAGAACACTGTGCACTTCTTTATGGTTGGGTCCCATTTAAACTCTACTTCTCTGTTACAGGGACTTGTTTCAAACTGCTTTACTGGTGCTGCCGCGACCACCTTCCATTCCTTTTCCAGTTTTCAGTTTAAAGTTGCAGCACATCTGTTGAAGTTGCATGTATACAGCAGTTTGCATGGCGATGTGCATTCAAATTTATTTTATTTTATTTAGTTAACATTTGTTAACCAGGAAAGTCCAATTTGGAACAAAACCAATTTTCAGTAGAGGCCCTGGGAAAAACACTCCAGACGCATGTCTTTTATAATGTGGGAGCAAATTGGAACACCCAGAGGACCAAATGAAAATAGGATCCACTTATCTCAATGGATCATTACATTTAAGGAAAAGCACAGAGACGACAGGACACACAGCTACCACACACCACTGACATGTCATAACTGAGGACGTTTGCATGCTGCCTTCACACAGATTTGTGAGGTGCTTCAAGACAGTTAAAGACTGCACTGCTTGTCATGCAGAAGTCTGTTATTCACCATGTAAAACAGGCAACCATTTTGTTTTATGTGTTAGTGATAGCAATGGCTGCGACTGCTAATAGCCCACAAAGAACACCAGCCAGCTGTTCTAAGAAGACCAACATCATGCTCTTTTTCATATAAAGACAGTGCATGGAATGGCTGTTAGAATCTTGAGTAGATCTGTTAAGGAAAATGGATGCCTGGCTTATCCTAGCTGAGCTTTTGAGCGAGACTACTAACATCCCTCATGACTGCTGAAAAATGCAGGCTTGGATATAATGACCTGCAGCATTGCCCCGCTGAAGATGTCCAGCAGTAGGAAAAGGTTAGTTAGGAATGCCCTCGATGTTTACTATGGAATTGGATTTGCTGCTGATTGTCAGACTATAATTTTGAACTTTCTTTCTTCTTGTCATTCATTGCAGTGGACTGTTTCTATTTAAGGCTATTTCTTCTGATAGATGCCAGGACATACCAGGTAGGCTACCATAGGGGACTGTGTATAAAATAAATAAATATATATATATATATATATATATATATATATATATATATATATATATATATATATATATACACACACACACACACACACACACACACACACACACACACACACACACACACACACACACACACACACACACACACACACACACACATATATATATATATATATATATATATATATATATATGTATATATATATATATATATATATGGCATGGCATGGCACTGCTGCATATTATGAAGTAACATATGACGCTTCAGTTATGAACCACTGAGCTCATGTTTAGGCTTCTGCTATCATACATGTCCATGTGGGAGTATGTTTTGCACTGATGTCTGTATCTCTCTTACACTTCTGCGTAAAGGCCTTTTTGTGCCTTTTGTCTTTCAGCATGGACAGCGTGTGTAGCCAGACATATTGCCTGTTGCAGGGGATAGATGAGACTGGCTTCCCAACATCATTAATTTGCGTATTACCTACTGACTTGTACTATATGAACTGTAACATTTGTTACATATCTTCTTCCATGTCCCCCTGCTCATTGTGTTTCCATCCCATAGATTATGATAATGCCAATGAACTGCAAGGACATCAGCCTCTCTCTACCCCTGGTCTACCTACGGTTGCTGCTGTGATAGATGAGAGGACTGGGACTGCTCGCTGGATGGGGAGGTTCCCACCTCTCCCAGGCAGGTAGATTAGCCCCCTCGCCAGCTGCAGCAAACTGTTAGTGCATCAAGCAGTGAAGGATGTAGTTGACAGTACAATGGTTTGCATGGTAACTGCTCCTGCCACTCATGAAGCAAACTACAGATACATCAAGCCTTATGCCTTTATCATTGTGCCACCAGAGGAGGTTGAGTCCCTTGTCATTTGCCACCATGATCCATCTCAGCCATCTGATGGCTGCCATTGCCATCCTCATTGCCCACCATTCAAACTATTGCTAGCCACATGTACTCTATCCCACTGTGCCACAAACCACTCCTTTTGCATTATCTACTTTTCCCCATCACATTTTCTACTCTCCGTCTGTCTCTGTCCATCCCATGTTTCCCCATGCTATTGTCCACACACCCAACCCTGATTTTCTTTATTGTTTTGTACTTGTGTGCCTCCTATGATTGATTTTCTCAACCATTCCTCCCTCTCTTTCCCTATCACCCTTCTAATCATTCCTTCTCCCCCTATGTATGCAGAATGCACACCATATCTCACCCTAAAAATGTGACCTACCTTCCACACTCCTACTTTAGCTCTATGTTTTCCTACTCTGTGTACCTCTGCTTGTTATGCTCACCCATTTCCAACTGCCATATACTACCTTTTCCTCCACTTTAACAGAACCAGCCCAGGTAGCTAGACACCTGATAGCAGATTTTTACAAAGTGATGTAAGTTACTACTGCATAGTGCTTGTCAGTAGCCTGCTCAATACATGTTGACCTATGTTAACTGCTACCATAAATATTTAAGGCTCATGGTAGCCACTAGTATATGGCCAATTCTTTGCTTTACAGCTTACTTTCCAATCTTCTCCTTGGTTATTGATGTGCAGTTTTTGATATTGCTGAACTTTAAACATCAGAATATAGCTAGTTCCTCAAAAGCACATGGTGTCACAATTTGGCTATTAATGTATACTTTCACTGCAGTGTATTGACACTATAAGATGTAACTAGACAAAATTACTACAACCAAAAAACAAATAGTTCCGTACCACTGGCAGATAACTAAATTCCTTTATTTTCCAACTCACACAATAAAATTAAACAGAATGAGCGCTTTTGTCTGCCCAAAGCAGACTTCATCAGATAAAGAACCAGTGATGCCTCCTGTTTTTATATATATTAGAAACAATTAACTAATTTACTAACAATTATCCAATTAATTACAATAGTTGAAACTAAAGCTATGGAGGTTAAAAAATCTCTAGCTTATACAGACTGTTTCCTTATATAAAAACAAACTGCAAAACATTCGAAAACTAATAAAAAGTGCATCAGTGCTTTAACGTATAGTCTAGTTTTTTAAAAAAAAAGAAGAAAAATTCTTCATTGTACAATTGTTAAAAGTTAATAAAAGTTAATAAATTGTTTTATTTAAAATCAGGTTTATGAATGAATATATGTGTATGTTTTATGTGTTGTAAATTATAAATATTGAATTCCCTCCACTTTGTCCAACCATATACTTAATTTACACTGAAGCTAGTGTAAAAATACATAGAAAATAATGATAAAATGTTAAATAAATATGAATGAATATTGAATATATAATAATAAATCATTAAAAATATATTTGGATTGTATCCTGATGAATAAGAAAATTCTCTTTATTATGTATGTTTTTTTGAAAAAAATATCACTAAAGTATTTTCTAGCTGTGTTATCAAAATGAGTATAACAATACTGAAAGAAACTCTGATGAATATGTGGGAATCAAACAGTTCCTGCTTTGTCCACTAGGATGGCCTTAATGTTGATATATTTGTTGAGACCTGGTGTAATGTTAGACCTCAGTCTCAATTGCCACCTAATCTCCTTTTGTAGTAGAATGTTTTTAGCATCCTCTCCCCTGATGTCCATCTTAACCATGTCCAAAATGCCAAATTTAAAATCGGTAAACAAACTACAAGTGATGGTATGCTTGTAGAGGGCACTGGTCTCCTTTTTAATCCTAATGTCATTCGTATGTTCATAAATTCTATCTTTCAGTGCCCTTTCCATTTTACCGACATAAAATAAAGGACATCGGGTACAGGTAGCCAAATATACCAACATTCTACTTCGACAATTGCCTCTACAAAACTTCACCTTGCTGTCCAGGCCATTCCTCAAATGTATACCTTCTTCCTGATTTATGTGTGAACATTGTCCACATCTACCACAGGAAAACATTCCTTTCCCCTTATTGGACTCTATATTCCCTTTTTCAAATAGTCTCTTGAAATTCATACCTGTCCTATAAATAAATAAAGGTTTATTCCCTACTATCTCATAAACTTCTTTATTAGTTTGTAAAATTGACCAATTGTTTTCCACAATTTTAGTAAAATAGTTGGAAAACCATTGTATTCTACTATACAGGCACCCAAAAGGTTTTTTGTCTCCTCACCCTGTTTGTCATTGGGTGTCAAATATTGACCTAACAAGGGTTTATATTTGATTCTCCACCCTTGATACACTTCCTCTATAATCTCCCCCACCATTTCCTTGGGATATCCCCTTTCCATAAATTTTTCCATCAAAAAAATAAATTCAACAAGTAAATCTTTGTGTTCAGATGTCATCCTAGCCACTCTGACGGCCTGCCCTTTAACTATACTTCTTTTTTGATGGTAGGGATGCAGGCTGTCAAAATGGAGGTATCTGTTTCACCAAGTGTTTTTCCGGAAAATCTTGGATTTAAAACCCCCAACCTTCTTACTAAGACTAATATCCAAATAACTTATACTACTGTTTTGCACATCATGTGTGAAGGATAAAAAGTTGGTAGTTCTGTTTATATATCCTATAAATTCCTCCAAACTTCCCCTTTTGTCGTCATCCCAAATGATGAAAATATCGTCCAAGAACCTCAAATATGTTTTATGTACTTCTTGAATTTACTTTGAAATATATATCTTTCCTCCCACTCGAGGAGAACCAGGTTAGCATATATGGGGGTGCAAGCCGCCCCCATAGCTACCCCACTCACCTGTTTGTAATATTCACCTTGAAAGGTGATAAAATTGTTGTCCAAGACAACTTCCATCAACTCTAAAATCAATAATTTTTCATCCAGTGGTAAATCTAAGTGTTTATTAACACTTTCTTCAAAATATTCAAATCCCTCCAACCTAGAGATACACCTAAAAAGATCTTTTACATCTATAGTAATCAATTTACAAGTTTCAGACCACAAGCTATTGTTGATTTTGCCCATAAAATCCCAGGAGTCTTGGACCAGATGTCTTTGCTTCTTAATAATCCCTTTAACAGTTTGATCTATAAAGACTGCCAATGGATGTGTCTTAGATTTTTTGGCTGAAACAATAGGTCAAAAAGGGGGTTCCACAATGCTCTTATGTACATTTGGTATTCCAAAAAACTGTGGAATGTTGGGGTACGTCTGTCTCAAAAAATTGTAAGTCTCCCTCTCTATCCTGTTTTCCATAATATATTCCTCCAGTAGAGAATCAATCCTTCTGTATGCTGTTTGAATCTCGTTATAAGAAACAGTAGTGTAGGTGCTTTCTTCTGTTAATAATATTGTTAAAACATCATTGTACATTTCCTGATAGAAAATGACCAAACCCCCTCCTTTGTCCGGTTGCATGAATCTCAGGTTCCCTTCTTTCCTTAGTACTTCTAATAATCTCTCTTCTTCCTCTTTTAAATTCTGTTGTACCATGTCCTTCCTATGGTTTCCATATATCTCATAAATTTCGTTAGTAACTATAGTTTCAAAAATGTTAATAACCGGGTGTAAAGGTGGCTTATATATACTACTTCTGATCATTATACTGGTAGTGGGTTGATTTAATCTCTCCGAGTTTTTTTTCATTTTTATTACAAGAGTGGTTTTTGTTGTTGTGTATCAATCTCAAATTTAACTTTCTAAGATATAACTTCAATTCTATCAAAATGTTAGCTAAATCACCATAGGTAGACCTAACAAATTTGAACCCCCTAGAAAACAATTCAAAATGTTTCTTCTCCAACTTTAAAGTAGTGTAGTTGTAAATTTTGAAGCCTCTGTGTTCAAAAATTATACCATTTACTTCCTGAATGATTTCATCTATCTCCCTCTCCTCCCCCTGTTTTTCCATGAAAATTGTTCCCATCCAGGTACTGCTGTGGTCCTGGGTCTGAGGGTATCCGGATTTTGCTGGCTAACCGTTCCGATCTCCTTGGCCCTAAAAAAGGTTCTATGGGTTCAAGGAAAGAATCCAATTCATCTGATATTCTATTTCCATTTCTATATTTCCTCCCTTGTCCGTATCTATCAGGTAAATCTACATTTTCAGGTGCACCTGCCTAAATCTGAAATGCATCTCTATGAATCGCAACTTACATGTTTTCTTCAGTCTTTGTTTTACTGTGCAGCTCTGCAGGTAATCTACTGTAGGGGCAATCAACCATTTGCTATGCATGTGCTTTCTCCAGCATTGTACTAGAAATCAATATGCTTATTAATTTAAACTGTTTTACAATCAATAATGTTTCAATATATACACATTTTTTTGTATTTCTCTTGTAGTACTCTGTCTACAAGGTCTTATCATTGTCATCTCCAATCAGTATTTATTTACTTTTCTCTTTAAGAATCTTAAAGCTCATTGTCTTGTTCCTTAGATCCTCCTTTCTTTCCATTTCTATACCTTCATACCTTCCTTATTTGTTTATATCCATTTCTCTTCATTTTCCATCTTTTTCATTCTCTTCTATACTTATATAAAATAATTTTTACAGACAGCATATATTACCATATATGATCTGCTTTGATTATATAGCAAACATGATGGAAATTTTTAGATCAACTTTTTTGAGAACCTTTGCGAAATTCTGACATTTATTCCAGGAATCTGTTAAAGGAATGTACATCCTGTGACAAATATGCTGTTGAAAAAATACTAAGCCTTTTGAATTAAATTACTAGACAAACTTTTGTGTTAAATATTTCATTACTCAGTCAAATGTAGAAGCTGTTTCTGCAGCTGAGCTTACACAGCATGCAAATTTATATTGAAAACACAACTATGGTACTTGCGCTGAGAGATTATTTCTAGGTAAAAATACTTGAAAAATGGAACATGTCTGAAATCATAACATACTTGCTCTTCATGTTAATCAATGTGCAGGAAAGAAATATAACTGGCCGTTTTCCTATGCAATCAAGAAGAGACCCCCCAGGAATCCAATATGGAAATTTTAGATGCAGTGTTTTTAAAACAGGAAGCTTTCAACATATTTCAGCTCAGCAATACAAATATTAAATGAATTGCTTGAAGTAGAAACATTTTATTATTGAAAACATTATTACAAATATGTGCTATATTGCATAAAAAGTTTGCACTTGTATTCAGTTTCTGTTTCTTTTATTAGCTCTGCCTAATGCATACATTTATTTTACTCTTATCTTGATATAATTACGCTTATCTTAAAGATAATAACTAAAGAAAGAATTCCATAAAAGACTTATAGAATATATTTATTACAAAGACATGTGTCTGGAGCATTTCTCCCTGGGCCTTCGCTGAAAATTGACTTGTTCCAAGTCGGACTTTCCCGGTAAACAAATGTTAAATAAATAAAAATAAAAATATTTGTGGAGCAATTCTTTTGCTTAATGCAACACATTGTTTATATGTGGAATCCACCAAATAGGTTGTTTATATGTCACTTTGAGGATGTAGGAAATATTTTCTTTTATTTAAATGTATGGTTACCCTGCTGGTTTGTAATGCATGGGAAAGAGTTACTTAATGTAGAACAGTCACTTGAGCTAAGGATTAACATAATGTGGGTATACTGCACTTCCTTGAGCTACCAGCTGTATGAGGAATATACTCATTGAGTTCGATTCCCTGATGTTGAACTCACTAACCAATGTCTTCTACAAAAGACTTCTGCATGTCAGGTTTGTACATATGGTGTGGCATTAATTTCCTTGTGGGAAATCACTCCATTATGCTTGTCTGGGTGGAGATTTGATATACAAAAGTTTAGGGTTGTGGGGTGTATTCCTCTGAAAAAAATGTTTTTAATTTTATTCAGTGTGATGAATTTCATCATAACTTGACTAATAACTTGACTATTACATGATGAAAATATTTAATTTACTATTAGTTTTTGTATTGGAAATAAACACTGCCATGTTTTTATGTTCTGTTTCCTCCATTTGTCTGTAGCAGGCAGGTTTTCAGCCTGGCCACCTGGTTGTTTGGTTATTAAACTTGATGAGTTGAGTTCTTATAAAGTTATTTATTCATAGGGAATGTAATAAAGCTTGCATAATACTATGTTGAAGTGTGATTTAGCAATTAATAATGTATATTATGCATATGCATACATTGGTATCTAATTGTGTATTATATTTAAGTTTGAAACTATTTCTGTTATGACAATGAAAGTATCTTCACAGTTGGACATTTCTAGTTAAATAGTCTTAGAAAATAGGTGACTGAATAAACAAAGAAGCAACCAGCCAAGCAAGTAAATACATTTATTATGAATTTTAAGTTGTATGGTTATAGCAAGGCTTTGAAATGTGTGGATGTATGTCCACATGTGGCCAGCAGTGGATTATAATAGGGGTAATTCAGACAGTCACCCTGAGCCCACAGCTCCAGGTGTGCCCATTGATAGTGACAGTGCAGGAGCGGGATGTTGACATAAGCCATTTTTCTATATATTTTTTAAGTTAAAAATGCATCATTCTTTACTTAAAATAGCATAAATGGTCTGTGAACGTCTGGTTGAAAGTAATAGCAGTAATAACAGCTGTGGTGCAGTATATGGGATGAAACCCTGTGAATATTAAACACTAAAGGGATAGTTTGCTGTGTATGTTACAATGGGATACTGGAAACCAAAATGAGCAGGAGCTGTCGTAGTATGAGATAAGCATGTTAAATATACTTTTATTATATGTAAGGATAAACAATGTAGAGAAGATGAGCAGGGCAGTAACATCCGACACTCACGTAGTAAATCCAAAAATATATGTACAGTTCACAGCACTGATAAACGGCTCATGAAACGATCCAAAGTAGTAACAGAGGCAGCTTTATTATTAAAGAGTAAGCGCTTTCACCTACACGGCTTCTTCAGACTCACAATCAATCCTATCTAAAATACAAGTTAAAATACTCTATTGAAGGCGGGAAAAACTCAATTAAACAATAATAATTAATTGAAATAGTTCAGCACTCAATTTAGAACATATTGAAAAACATATTAAAAAACATATTAAAAGACATATAAAGATGCATGTAAAACAACCACAAAGCATTATACAAACATAAAGCATTATACAAACATAATACTGTAGAATGCATATCAAATGTAAACATGAATTAGAAAAACGCTTTTATGGTGTATGGATAGATGAAACATATGGAGGTGATAGGACAGGATGGGGCTAGGAATTGGTCAGTGGGCCTTCAATCTCCTCATTTTAAGAAAGGGTCTAACAGAAATCTTGGCGTTAAGACCTGGGAAAACATCAGATCTCAGCCTCATAATCTACATGTTTTCCCTACTTTCAGTATGTGTTCTGATGTCACCACCTCTAATATTGACATTCACATGTTCAAGAATCCTGAAAGTGAACGTGTGATGGATACCGAATTCGGATGTATGTTTAGCCAGTGCATTACTTGTACGCCCCATCCTAATGCTGTATAGATGCTCACGTATGCGGTCTTTAAAACACCTGTTGGTCTTCCCTATGTAGAAGGACCCACATGAGGAGCAGGTGGCCAGGTAAATGACGTTGCTGGTCAAACAATTACCATTGACTCTAAAGAAATGTTGATGTAAACTGGAGGGGTGAGTAAACATTGTACTGGAATCAATGTAAGAACAAAAGTCAATGTAAGAACAAAAGTTGCAATTACCACAACTCTGTGTGCCACTATGTTGTATACGTTGACATGGGTTAATAGGGCCTTTATCACATATTAGTCTTTTTAAATTCTTCTTGTTCCTATATCTAAAACAAGGAACTTCACCCAATGTCTCTCTAATGTGAGAATCAACCATCAAGACATTCCAATGATTTCTCACAACTTCCTTAATGGCTCCAACATCATTGGTAAAAAATACAGAGAAAGCCGCTGTGCTAGGTGTAATATTATCTGTTCTGATGTCTCTATAAGTCTGATCTGGTATGTTCATCCTATCAGAAAAATATGGAGCTGCTGTGTTTAATCTCAAATCACTGAGGCCTTCTGTGCCTTTGGAAATATCATTCAATTTGTACCCTCGCTGTGTTAATCTCTGATTTAAGTCATCCAGATCTTGTTCAAACCCAATAATAGTAGGATTGTACCTAGACACTCTCAAGGCCTGTCCCTTCACAATATTATTAAAGACATATTGAGGGTGCATGCTGGAGCGATGTAATAGTGTGTTCTTGTGACAGGTTTTCCTAAAGACCCCTGTATTTATTAACCCACTAGGTAACTTCTCAACAAATACATCTAGGAACGGTATCTTGGTGGTAGATGTTTCATAGGTGAACTTAAGATAAGTAGTAGAAGCATTAATGTAGGACACAAAACTGTGTAAATCTTCAATGGACCCCCCCCATAAAAAGAAAAGATCATCAACAAAGCGTCTGTAGAATAAAACATATTCCACAAAGGCAGATGATTCATACATGACCTCATGCTCCCATTCAGCCATAAATAAGTTGGCGTAGCTATTGGCACACGGAGTGCCCATAGCCACGCCATCTCTTTGTAAAAAACACCTCCCTTGGAAATAAAAAATATTGTTGGACAAGACTAACTGCAAAAAAGACATCAGTAAATTGATTTTGATGTCAGACATGTTGGATACCCATGTTAAATGACGGCCAACTTTATCTATGTCAACCTGGTTAGGAATTACAGTAAATAAAGATTGGACATCCATCGTCACAAAGATGAACTCAGTTGTATCTGGTATATTCTTGAGACTTTCATAGAGATCAATTAAAAATTGTCTTGTGTCTTTCAAAATATAAAGATTACTATCTACTACAGGTCTCAAATTATTTTCAATGTAGATGGATGATGGTTCTGTGATCCACCCTCTGCCTGCTACGATTGGTCTCAGAGGGGGGTCTCTTAAATCTTTGTGTATTTTAGGCAGGCCGTTGATTAAAGGAATCATTGGTGTGGGTACATCTAAGAACAGAAAAAGGGAGTTGTCTATCATATTGCTGTTCAATAGGCCTAGTAAAAACAAATGAACCTTGTGTGAATAGAACTGTACCATGTTAAAAGGTAAAGGCTGGTAAAACGGTTGGTTTCCTAACATGGAAAACATCCTACTAACGTAATCTTCAGTGTCCATCACAACGATGCCACCTCCCTTATCTGCTGGTCTGATGGATAACATGGGATCCCTACTTAATTCCTGTAAAGCAGACCTCTCTGAAAAACTCAAATTGTATCTAGTGAAAGGACGTTTATGACAGTTGTCTCTTATTTTGTATAGATCATCCTCAACGAGGATGTTTTCCCAGGTCTTAACGCCAAGATTTCTGTTAGACCCTTCCTTAAAATGAGGAGATTGAAGGCCCACTGACCAATTCCTAGCCCCATCCTGTCCTATCACCTCCACATGTTTCATCTATCTATACACCATAAAATCGTTTTTCTAATTCATGTTGACATTTGATATGCATTCTACAGTATTATGTTTGTATAATGCTTTATGTTTGTATAATGCTTTGTGGTTGTTTTACATGCATCTTTATATGTCTTTTAATATGTTTTTTAATATGTTTTTCAATATGTTCTAAATTGAGTGCTGAACTATTTCAATTAATTATTATTGTTTAATTGAGTTTTTCTGGCCTTCAATAGAGTATTTTAACTTGTATTTTAGATAGGATTGATTGTGAGTCTGAAAAAGCCGTGTAGGTGAAAGCGCTTACTCTTTAATAATAAAGCTGCCTCTGTTACTACTTTGGATCGTTTCATGAGCCGTTTATCAGTGCTGTGAACTGTACATATATTTTTGGATTTACTACGTGAGTGTCGGATGTTACTGCCCTGCTCATCTTCTCTACATTGTTTATCCTTACATTACATTTGTCATCCTGTGAGAAGGTGTTTACTCCGTTTTTGCTTTTACCCATACTTTTATTATATTTCAGGCACTTTAAAATATATTTTTTATATTCCTAGCAGGTAAACAGATATTGGCATGGGCAGCTTTACATGGCAACTGGGTTAGACTGTCTGAAAATGTAAAGTGCTGCCTTGTGTAATATTGTGTATTTTACATAACTGAACATAAATACTTAGTTGATATTCTTCTAGTTTACCTTGCATTTGAAGCTTGATTTCCTCCTAAGAAAGAGAATAAAGAACGACATTATCATGGGTGTTCAAAATCATAGCATAGGTAGACACATTTGCATGAGATTTAGTGTCCCAAACTCCAACAACCTTTTTAATACACTACACTTAAAATGACAATTTCAAACTTTATTTCACAGTTTCATAGATGTAATTGTCACAAGTTTGAGCTTTAGCTAAGTAGACATCTAAGGCAATGCTGTGTTTCAGATCACTTGCTTGACAGCCTGCATAGTAGAAAAAGCAATGAATCCTAGTTATTTTACTACTAATAAGATACCGAATTGTAGGTTTGAGCATCTGTATTAGTTGCAGTGCTACTGCCCTTGATCAGTCATCCAGAGAAAATCAATACTTGATTTTCTTGAGCTGCTCTATATAAAGAAAGGACTTGATTTATGTACAATGAACATAACTCTGTGATTGTGACACAAAGCTAAAATGTTATAGCTCTTATTTTTAACTATGATTGGACATCTGAGATATATATATATATATATATATATATATATATATATATATATACACATACAACTGAGTCATTAAAATTACTGTCCTTGGCATGGAGACTATAAAAATGACTGATGTCTACCATTTGCTCATTATTCTGGGCTGGATTTGCAGGACTAATGTGATTTGAAGAAAGCAATCTGAAATACTTTAAGGAGATTATTCATTACTGTAGCTGTTTTAAGTGCAATCAAATTTCTGAGTTTTACACAGTCAAGAAAGTAGTTATAACTTCTGTGTGGTGGTGGGGCTGTTTCTGGATGAAAACAGCATAATTGTTGTTTACGCAGTTTAAATAGTCTGGATTTGCAGGACATTATATGCATTTGTGTGAAACAATTTCAAGTAACTTTCTGAGACTGCTGTGTTTTTGTGGGAAATACATTTAAAATGCAATTCTTTGTCCACATTTATTCTCACCACATTCAAAAATCTGATGTATACACAGTCAAAAGCTGGGCTATACTTGTATATATAAGTGCTGTCTGTAGATGAAAATTATTGACTATTAATTGTTCTTTGTAAAATCAATGTCAGTTCAAGTTGGAACCCTTTTCTATGTGTACTGTTTGTGTGAGACAAACTCAAAATACTTTGCAGGAATGGTATACATTTGTGTGAAATAAGTTGGGATATTTTACTGTGATTATTATGTGAAACAAAGTAGAAATCCATTGATTAGTTTTATTGTAATCAGCAAGTTGTAGAAGGTAAACAAAGTGGCTGTAACTGCTGAGAAGGGTTGTAAGGGAAGCTTCCTCTAAATGGAATGAACTCACCCACTTGCTTTTAGTCAGTTTGAACAGTTTGCCTTTGCAGAACTAGTGCCCATTTTTGTGAAATAATTTAAAAGACTTCAGAATTGCTGCTGTTTATATGTTCCAAAGTTGAAATATATTGATTATTTTTTTATCACAATGTGATGAGATGCACACGGTCAGTAAAGGGGTTATATAAGTGAGAGTGTGAAGATGTACTGGATCACAATGGATGATAATAAATTACACTCAGCTTAAACTGTCAGGTCTTTGCAGGTCTAGTGTGGCATTTGTGTGAAATATGTTAGAATACCTCAATATGGCATCTGTATTCGTGTGTAACATGTTTGAAATAATTTTCTGTGCCTACAATTATTTATCTCCACAGTTAGATATCTGAAGTATACTGAGTGAAATACTAGGCTATAATTGCTGAATACAGGTGCTCTCTGTAGATATAAATTATCATCTGCTGTCATTTGCTCTTGGCTCTGGGGCAGCTATGCAGGACTAATGTCTAAGCAGTTGGGATCCTTTGTTGTACCTACTGTTTTTGCAAGACAAAGCTGAAATACCTTAATAAGTTCATTATTTTTATCACACTAAGAAATAGACACTGGGATTCAGAAAGCTCTGCATGCGATGCAAGAATAGTTCAAGAGCTGCTGGAGGCAATATGGCCACAGAGAGTTCCAGGAACTAGCTCCTGGGACCAGCACGAGCACTCCTTCACTATTCCTGCATGGACACAGCTCCTGTATGCTAATTACCCCATTTTCAGGTGAAAACCATGCAAATGAAGTGAATTAGCATTCCAAGAAGCTGGCAGCTGTCCGAACAGGAGTAGTGTAATCTGCAGAAATGTATTCAGCTAGTAACCGAGTACATTTCTGCAAACTACAAAACGGAGCCATGACAGCTCCAAATAAAGGGTGTATATAATGTGGAAGGCATGCCAATGGCCAAATATATGGCCATTGGCATGGAAAATAGGTTCAAAATAAAAAATAACTTTTATTTTTTTGGCCAATTTCAGCCGTTTAAGCATAGGGCAGCAGTGCACATATGGGATCGGCCCAAAAATAAAACCTTGAAAAAAGCTTTTTAGGCAAAATCACAATCTTGCCATTATAGTCAGTGGCAGGCAAAAGACAACAAGGCCACTGAATAGTGGTTGCTAAGGGGAAGGTTCAGTGTTAGACTTGTAACGATGCATTAGCAGTCAATTCTATGCAAATGAGGGGAATGATACCGAATCACAGATTTTCCCTCATTGCTAGCCAGCACCTAACCATGTAGGTACAGGAAACTATGGTGCAAGCCTAGGCATTAGCTGACATCATAGAGGGGTGTGTCAGGCATACTGTAAGCTTATTGGAGCTCTGTGGCTCGGGTTTGCCCTCAGCTTAGCAAAGCTAAGGAAGGGTGTGTGTCTGAAACTGCCTAGCAGTGTTTACATTGGCTAAATGGGTGTGCACACCATACACCAGGTTTAAAAAAAAAAAAAAACAATTAAACCAGGAAATGCCAGCTCCATTCACATCTGAGCACTGTGTTTGTGTGGTGCACCTCTGGGCTTAAACAGAAAGGCAATGGGAAGGGAAAACAGCAGTAAGATGTTAATCAAGGAGAACTAGCATTGCTGGCAGGTGAAATGTATACGAATCAGCCAATTACACAGACAGCAGCCTAGTCCAGCCCAGCACACTACTATAAACTATGCAAACACCTTTTAGTCTGTTTTTTCCCACAAACTCTACACCACTGGTGTACACAAATGGGGAAATTTTACCTAATAAAAAAAAAAAATGACAGGGGCTGCTTTTGCTCTCATAAATCAACATGTGGAAGAGGCTGAGGGTGGTGAGGATGACAATGCTTATGACCAAGCCACAGTGAGGAAAAGGAGAAGAGTGTACAGACCCAGAGTATCCTACCAGGAGCTATATGAGGTAGAGATAGTGGAGTGCTATAGGATGGACAGGGACCTCGTACAGCAAATTGTTGAGCTGTGCCAGCCATGCCTCACACACAGAACCAACAGAGGGGAATCCATCCCAGTGGACACCAAGGTATCTGTAGGCTTAAGAATACTAGCCACAAGTACCTTCCAAAGGCCAACTTGGGATATCATGGGGATCTCACATGCATTTGCATCCAGGGTACTCCACCAGTTCCTGGATGCCATGTCAGCACATGCCGGTGAGCACATATATTTCCTCAACACCCTTGAGGCATTGACCAGCAATATGTATCTCTTCCACTAAATAGCAGAACACCCTGAGATAGTGGGTGCTATAGACTGCACGCACATACACATCAAAGCACCACCTGGTGAGTGGGGTTGAGTCTACATAAACCGTAAGAGCTTCCCCTTCATCAACTGCCAGGTCGAGTGTGATGCCCAGGGCATTATAATGAATGTGTGTCCTGGCAGCCCTGGAAGCTACCACAACTCCCACATCTGGCATATGACACAGCTGTACCAGTATGACATCCCATATGGCCACCTAGTGGGGGATGCTGGTTACTCACTGGAGCTGTGGCTGATGACACCCATCAGAAATGCACACACACCCAAACAAGAACTCAATAATGAGGCACACGCACAGACCAGAATCATAATAGAGCATGTGTTTGGGATGCTCAAGTCATGGTTCCAGTGCCTGGTCATATCCAGTGGAGCCTTGCAGTGCTCAACAGCTACATGTACCCAAATTGTCATTGTATGTGCGATGTTACACAATATGATCCTGCGGAAACAGCTGCAGCAGGAACAGCATGGGGCAGGGCCACACAACCTCCCACCATTGCCAAGGCCAGCACAGGCCAGCACAGGCACAGAAGGACTCGGAAGAGGAACAACCTGAGCCTGCCCCTGTAGGCAGAAGGAGGAGTGCCCAGGCCTTGGCAAAGAGGCTGACATGGTAGGAATCCAGGGAATAACACCTCTCTCTGACTCACACATACAGTAAAAGGGATGCCAAACATGACACTACCTGTGCTTGACCATGTATAGGGAGTGTACTATGTGCATCCAACATAGTCAGCCCTCTAGCACCATCCTCAATACTGGCACAGCCACAAGGTAAGTGACTCTCACTATCAATTGCTGAATGTAGTAATATGTTCTGCTACCTGTATCTATGGTATGGATGTGAGAATGTAAGGGAATCAGGTGACTGAATGGGATGGCAGCAGATAGTAGACACCTATATCAGCAGCATAAAATCCTTAACAAATATTGGTGTCAACATAGTAGGCAGTACTAGACAAGGTGACAAAACTCGCTGCAGGACATGTGGTGGGCCAAATGTATGCCCATAGGACACATGCATGCATGTCAGTGAGGCTCACATACCCAGCAACAGTCTCAGCCAGCAGGACAGGTATAGACAAACACAAAGAAAGGCTTTGCTAAGGCCTCTGATTGATGGCTATGGAAAACAGCCCCTCTCCAGACCTACACAGACAGAATATAACAGGTCAGGCAGTGGGATGTTAGTTCTGAAGGGTAAGAAGTCTGAAACTGAAATGTAGGCCAATCAAACTTAGGAACTAAAGTCCACTGATATGCCTCTGGTCTGCATGATAGGTCAGAATACAGAATGAAATAAATGCCAACAGAGTACCTGAAATACCAGTGCAGTCATAGCAAATGTTTACAGTTGTCAGGTATGCCACCCCCCACAATCCTATTTAGAAAGGTAATAACATGTATGTGTAGGTATAATAGCAGTGGAGCACAGATTACCTGAGCTGGCCAAAGTAGCAGGATAAATTGTTGCACATGTACAATATGCAGGGATCTGTGTGTTAGGTTGTTGTGTGTTGTATATTGTGTGAAAATGGACACATGTAGGCATGGAGGGTTGGGTTCCCATGGCCAATGGTCAGTACTATTGATGACAGGGCCAAATTCTCACAACTCAGTGCCAAACACAATGCATCCCAGCAAGACACAATCCAGCAATAATTCATACTAATTATTTGGATGTAATATCTGTCATCATCTGAAAGATGGACATGGCATGAATGTGGGCCCAGACATTCAAACAGTGCACAGGTGGAAGTACCCTAGACAGAGAGTGTATAAAATGTTACTATCAAATGGACACACCTTTGGAATTGTACATGCAGGTTAGCAGCACATTAGTTGGCTGTGTGGTATGGAATATTGATGTAGTCTGGCCAAACACTGGCAATCCACAAAAGGCACAGGTATGAAGTACTGAGAAGCCACTGATGTCCCTGCACAAGCCAGCATAAGTGGAATGCCCCACATATATCTGTGAGTCAGCTGCAAGTAGTTTCTATAGAACACAAGCACCCAGCTCACTCCACCATCAGCCACAGGTACCTCACAGGTCATATCCCTGCTGTTGGGAATGAGTATAATATGAACCCTACCTCTGTATGGGAATAGCCACAGAATGCAGCATGCTGAAGAGGTGTCCCATGTAGGTGTGTCCCTAGATGTAAGCAGCACCCTGCCAGCATCCACACCAATGGATCAATAAGGACAGAAACTATTGACATTAACACCTTGCACACCTACCCTTTCACCCCAGGGGAATGCAGTGGCTTGCAGCCTGGGACTGTAGGAGTGACACAATGCACTGGGCTGCTACAGATGGCCTGCATCACTTCCAAATGCTCTACAGTCCTCTGTCAAAGGCCTGTGTCTCACCCATACTGCCAATGTATGTTATCTCATGGACTCCCAAATAACAACATAACACAGTCCACAGAACACAAATGTAAGGCCTTGTCAACAAATCCCAATAGCATGTCCACCATGTCCTACTGCAGGAACTGTGGCCCAACCCCTAAATACTGCTGGCATGAAGTGATAACTATAGGGATACTTATCAGATATTGTTTGCATAATGTTTGGAAGAGGATAGAATAAAGGAGGGGGGATAGAAGCATGGATGCCATGAAGTGTGTGAAGTCTGAAACTCAGATGTGTGCACATACTATCCCTGCCTGCAAACACAGGAATGGGTAGCAAGAAATCTGCTTGTAAACCACAATGTGAAGGGGTAATGATCAGAATTATGAGCCCTGCCTCTGGGTAACCTTTGTGAATCTGTACAGCTGTGAGGTATGTCCACAGCAGGATATGGCCATACTCTCATGTCAATAGATGTACAAGAATGGGATCTTCAGCCACCACAGTACCAAGGTGCTGAACCATTTACACAGACCCATCAGCAACTGTCTGCTGATCCCCCTCCAGAATGGCAAGATTGTGCAAGAATATGTAGGCTGCAGACCACAATACTGGACACAGCTTCATTCATCTTGTGTTCCCCAGGAAATTACCACAAGCAAATATGTAAACCTGTCAGTAGCTGATGACATAAAACATCACAGTGTAAAACAGTACATATGTCTAAATATCTCTGCTAACACCAAGACCATGTAGCAGAAGCAGCATAGACACAATTACTTACGGTATCCCACTATCCTTTGCCCATTGTGACCCCACATTGTCAACCGATCTACAGATATCCTGCAGAAACAGGTTGCTAGCTGTCGGTGTAGAACACAGATGTCTGCACTGGAGTGCAACCTACCTGGTATGGATTCACACATTCAATACAGAAGGTCATACTGGGCATGCTCCCACACATAGAGAAACAAAGCCCATGTCTGACAACAAAATACTGAAAGTTCATTCAGGGCATGCTCGCACACTTAGAAATGAAGCCCATGTCTGGCAACAGCAGTGGACTATACATATCTGTCAGTCGCAGATGTTTGTGCACACACTCCACATTGCACACCAGTCATGCTTTGCACACACATCAGATAGGAATACACACATATATCCAAGGACAACACACTATAATAGGCCAAACATACACATACATAGATGTGTGGAAGAGAGTGGCAGACAATGACAAAGAGCTTCCCATCATGAGGCCTGTCCCACCCAGCACACATCCAATTGGCCATTGCCACATGATGTGGAAATGTCTATCACTGTAGAAATTTCCTTCTGGTAGCCCTCAGCGCTACAGTGTCTGTGGTGCTTGTGATAACTGTGCATCATGACTGTACAAGTCATTATTCATCTAGTAGTTGTATACATTTTCCTGTCAAATGTAAACCTGTGTGTGACTGAGTGCTGTGTGTGTGCTTCCAGATGAATGGTTTATGGCTAATTCACACACACTGCACTCCCCATTGCCCTACTTTGGCAAGCCTGCTGATGTCATTTACCATGAAATACACCTTTGGGGAAAGACTAGCCCTAAAAGTTCCATGATGTGTGCTACAACTGCTTAATGCTATAGTGTGATGAACTAGTTAAGTAAGAGTTCTAATCCCAGATATGGCAACTGTGAGGCTCAGAGTGTGTGTGTGTGTGTGTGTGTGTGTGTGTGTGTGTGTGTGTGTGTGTGTGTGTGTGTGTGTGTGTGTAGGGGATCAATGCTGATGAAGCCAGTCACTACACTGTCCATTGCCCTACTTTGACAAGCCTGCTAATGTCATTCACCTTGAAATACACCTTTGGGGAAAGGCTAGCCCTATAAGCTCTGTGGTACAATCTATAATTGCATAATGCTATAGTGTGATGTTCTACTTAGGTAGGAGTTATAATCCCAGACATGGTGACTATGTATGTGTGTGTAGGGATAAATGCTTTTGAGGCCAGTCACTGTCACCTCACTCTCCATTGCCCTACTTTGACAAGCCTGCTGATGTCATTCACCTTGAAATATACCTTTGGGGAAGGGCTAGCCATATAAACTCTGTGGCACATGCTACAACTGCATAATGCTGTAGTGTGATGTACTGGTCAGGTAGTAGTTCTGATCACAGATATGGCAACTAGGAGACTATGTGTTTGTTTGTATGTGTGTGTGTGTGTGTGTGTGTGTGTGTGTGTGTGTGTGTGTGTGTGTGTGTGTGTGTGTGTGTGTAGGGATCAATGCTTTTGAGGCCAGTCATAGTCACTACACTGTCCATTCCCCTACTTTCACAAGCCTGTTGATGTCATTCACCTTGAAATGCACCTTTGGGGAAGGGCTAGCCCTATAAACTCTGTGGCACATGCTATAACTGCATAATACTGTAGTGTGATGTACTAGTCAGGTAGGAGTTCTAATCCCAGATATAGCAACTAGGAGACTCTGTGTGTGTTTGTGTGTGTGTGTGTGTGTGTGTGTGTGTGTGTATGTGTGTGTGTGTGTGTGTGTGTAGGGATCAATGCTTTTGAGGCCAGTCATATTCACTACACTGTCCATTCCCCTAATTTGACAAGCCTGCTGATGTCATTCACCTTGAAATACACCTTTGGGGAGGGGCTAGCCCTATAAACTCTGTGGCACATGCTATAACTGCATAATGCTGTAGTGTGATGTACTAGTCAGGTAGGAGTTCTAATCCCAGATATGGCAACTAGGAGACTGTTTGTGTGTGTGTTTGCATGCATGTGTGTGTGTGGGGGGCGGGCAATGCTTTTTAGGCCAGTCACAGTCACTACACTGCCCATTCCCCTACTTTGGCAAGCCTGCTGATGTCATTCACCTTGAAATGCACCTTTGTGGAAGGGCTAGCCCTATAAACCCTGTGGCACATGTTATAACTACATAATGCTGTAGTGCGATGTATTAGTCTGATAGGAGTTCTAATGTCAGACATAGCAAATGTGAGAATCTTTGTGTGTGTGTATGTGTGTGTGTGTGTGTGTGTGTGTGTGTGTGTGTGTGTGTGTGTGTGTGTGTGTGTAGGGATCAATGCTTTTGAGGCCAGTTACAGTCAATACACTGTCCATTGCCCTACTTTGGCAAGCCTGCTGATGTCATTCACTTTGAAATACACCTTTGGGGAAGGGATAACCCTATAAACTCTGTGGCACATACTATAACTGTGTAATGCTATAGTGTGATGTACTAGTTAGGTAGGAATTCTAATCCCAGATATGGCAACTGTGAGACTTTGTGTGTGTAGGGATCAATGCTTTTGAGGCAAGTCACAGTCACTACACTGTCCATTGCCTTACTTTGGCAAGCCTGCTGATGTCATTCACCATGAAATACACCGTGTTATAGTGTGATGTACCTAGTTAGGTGGGAGTTCTAATCCAAGACATTGCAACTGTAAAACTTTATGTGTGTAATAACCAATGCTTTTGAGGCCAGTCACAGTCACTACACTGCCCATTGCCCTGCTTTGGGAAGCCTGGAAGTAGCAATACATAGCTAGGTAGGGTTTGTCATCAGTATCCTGTGTGGAGGTAGCTGTGTTAGGACAATAGATGCCAAACAGCAGAGACCCTACATGTGACATTAAGGATTGGAGAACAATATAGGCAAAGAACACTCTCCACCCATGTATCATACACAAACACACCTAGCTAGGCAACAACTAATATGTTGGTTGTTCCTTGCATATTGCCCACAGATTTTAACCACAGCTACAATAAATAATTGCTTACAGTGGTCCTTTGCTATGTTCACCACTGTACACCTGCAACAACTGTAGAGTCAGCAAATGTAACCCACAAAGAAAACGCCATGCCTTGTGCACATGCCCTGTATGGGCAGATGCCACTAACACCAGTAAATACCTGCATCATGCTGTTAATGTAGGTGCAGGATCAGCCAACAGTTCTCACCACATGAGGTCAGGAATGTCACATCAGATGACCACATGTTACAGAACATGCATGTGGATATAGAATACATACATGGCAAGCATTGCACAGCACTGGCTACCCACAATAGTAACTCAGATGAGTAGATGGTGAATACAATACCCACCTTTGTGAGTCAATCCAGGGACTACAACCCTGAGCCACACTGCAGACCATTGTCATGTGGTCTGATGCCAAGGTATACCCTTTGCCTAGCCTTGTATAGCTTTCTAGCACAGTCAACTACTACCTGTGAAGCAATTAACTCATGCATGTCAGTGCTGGCAAATCTGTGTCTGTGTGGAGATTAAGGATTTGCAAGCCATTCACACTCACTACGTCTCCCATTTCCCTACTGTAGCATGCCTTCTGATGTCAGTCTTCTTGACATACCCTATGCTCATATATCAGCCTGATAACCTCTATGGTGCATGTGATACATGTGTAATTCTGTAGTGCAGCAAACTAGTTAGTTAGGAATTCTAACCCTGACCCTGCCAACTGTGATGATGTGTGTGAGTCCCTGAGAGAGTGTGGTTGTGTCTTCCTTGATACCTGCTTTTGTGGACAGGCACATATACTACACTTACCTTATCTCTCCTTTTTCACTGTTGCTGATGTCACTTACCTTCAAAGATATCTTTGGACAGATCTCCACCATGTAAGCTCTGTGGTGCATGCAATAACTGCATGAAATTGTAATAGCAATACAGAGGCAGGGATTTGAAATCCCATACTGGTAAGTGTGTGACACAAACATGCTTAGATCTTACTCTCCTACCCCCTTCCTTTCTTACTTTGTCCCTGTCTGTCTCTCTCACTCCCTTTCTGGTGGATGTGGAAAAGCACACCTGCTTTGCTTAGGCATAAGCTTGTTTTTTGTAAGTGATGCTCATGGTCAGCCAATGGCCTGTGCACAAATTGCAGTCCTCCACTAGCTGATTGCATGTGGAACTGCTGTGGTTACATTCCCATAGCCAATTGCATGGAAACACACTCCTATAACTAGGAACATCATGTGGGTATTGGCCCTTTTCATTCACTGTGAGCAGGACTTCATATCGGTGTTTGGCAAGCAGCATCACAGAGGGTAGTGGGATATACCTCTTACAACATACACTGTGGAGACAGGCCAACAAACAGGAGGGGGGGGTGTTCCAGACATGAGGACAGAATGCAAGTCTTGCTCTTCTACATTTGAAGTAATGTTGGTTTAACAGGGTTTGTGTGGATATGGCTGGTCTACATGATTTAATATCTGTCATGACAGTGTTATGTGGTTGAGGAAACTCTCATCTGTAGGGCTATCTGCAGACTAGCCAGTGTTTGGAGCCTTACATGTGTTGTGTTACTCACACATGTCCTATCTTTAGAAATGCAGTAGCATATTCTGAGGATTGCAGTCAGGACACGGTGACAGCCATGTGAGTTACTGACTTCATATCTCTCAGAAGACATATGTCACAGCAAACCCTGTTACACCAGTAAATGTATGAGTTTATAACAGCAACATGTCAATATTGGCCTTGTGTTTGTGCCTCCAGCCACAACTCTGTCAACCTTTGTACATATGTCATGTAGTAAGAGGTGCTTATGTTCAATGCATCATTATTTGCTGACATTATACCTGATAACAAGAAAGTAAGATATCAGACTGCTAGACATGTTATGTATAGTAGGCCTTATATTTGAGGACAAAACCTGTACATTCTGTTGTAGTGTGTACAGTAGTGAGGTCTGTGTACTTATGGTGATTGTTGACAGAGTGTGTATTGTGAATATGTACACTGGCTTGTGTACAGACTGTGGTAGATGTCATTGTTCTTGTTCTTGTTCCTGTTCTATCTGATGTTGCATGCTGCTCCAGTGTATGGTATCCTATCAGCGTACATGTTTGTAGGGCGAAACCGACACATGTCGCATACCACAGTCAGGCATTGGAATACACTGAGTATTGGCACAGTATATGTATGGCAAGTGTGGGAGTGGCACATACAAGGATGATATTGATCACACAGTCCATATACTGTAATATTAAGCACGCTTACCATATGTGACTGTGGCTGTGTTAAGATTGGTTGTGGGTAAGCGCTTTAACACAGGTGTCTCTTACTCCATGCTGTTACATGCCTGTAGAGCCTGCTATATTTGCAGGTACATGTGTATTCCCCCATAAGAAATGTAGGCCAGTGTTGTGGCAGTCTGCCTGTAGTTTGCACAGTGCTTTGTGACATGCCTAGCAGCTCAGTGTACTTACCCAGTTTGATGTTATGTCCAGATATTTGTCAGATGTACTGCTGTCTGGCCACCATATCTGTTGCGTATTTCTGACAAAGCATTGAGATGATGTACAGATGTATGTCACTACCTAGTGGATAGTATGTGGGCCTGTGACCTTTGCTCCTCTGGTTATTATGTGTCAGGACAGACAGGAGTGTGTGAATGCATAAACTGTGTGAGCTTATTCTATTCCAGTATTTTGTGATATCCCCATTTACATGGCTGTAAACATCCACTTTGTCAGGCTTGGTCCACACGTCTTGCAAAAAGAGGTTCTGTGTATACCTTTGGACTGACCAGAGTGTGTCAGACTGTTCACATTTATCGGTCATATCTCTGCTGTGTTCCACAGGATCATTACTGTGAAATCTGTGGTACTGCACTATGATGATCTTATGATGTCTATCAGTAACTGATGGTGTACATGTCAATATCAGATGTGACTTCAAACACAACATTTCTGTTAAGAAAACACCTGTTATAGTAGCAACAGTTTACATTTATACCTGCGATACTTACATGACATCCCCTTGCACTAAGAGGTTGTGACTATTGGTGCTGAGGTATGATTCAACTACATGTTATGGACATATGTTTTATATATATATATATATATATATATATATATATATATATATATATATATATATATATATACATATATATATATATATATATATATATACATATATACATATATATATATATATATATATATATATATATATATATATATATAGGTATATCTATCTATATGACCATATATATATAACACCATATACAGATGTATGTAAATGCATATATATAAATATATATGTGTATGTACATGTACACATACATCTACATATGTATATATATATATATATATATATATATATATATATATATATATATATATATATATATATATATATATATATATATATATATATATATATATATATCCATATCCTTATGTGTAAACATGACTGTTGTATATACCTTCCCAGATGTATCATGCCATAATTATCTGATATGTGTATATTTAAATATAACAACATACATGATTCAACAGTAATATCACTAACAAGTGTTACACAATTGTAGAAGTCATAGCAGTTGTTCAATACTATTCAGTATGTGTACTGACAGATATAATGGAAAAAACAACAAAAAATTTTACAGCTGTGATGGTTTAGTGGTTAACTGCAGTGACTTTAGTGTACAGGTTCCTGGGTTCAAGCCCTGCAAGGGCTGTTTATTCTGTTGCTGGGCAGAACAAGGGCTGTTGGATACAGCATGTTTAAGGCAGTTCTGAGTAGCTTTAAGCGAGTTTGCATGAGTTTGCGTGACGGTAAGCGGTGCTAATGTATGGTTAAATGAAAAGGCACTTACACCGTGTAGACTTCACTTACCAGTGCACAAATGTGCTTAGCATTTATATTGCAGCTATGCTGAAACCTGCTAAACATAGCTCAGCCCTGGTAACCAGTGGCCGCATTTCGGTCTGATAAAATAGCAGGGTAATGACATCTTTACTAAGTGTATTTAATTCCATGTACATAACATGCGTATATGTGATATCTTTACAGTAGCAAGGGGTGTGAGTCTACTGTCTGGGAATCCTGGGTATATATGGCTTGTGCAACACTCTTTTCCATTTGAATGTGTTTCATACATGGGTAGTATCCCAGGTTATATGCAGTCACACTGGCATGTAGTGTATCATTATGTTACTACTGTTGACAGTGCATCCCCGAATAAGAGTAGATTGCAGATTGTTGCCCTGGAACCAAACACCCCCGCATGCAAAGATGGATTCTAAGTCCCTACTATCATATTCTTGGTGTGTGAGCTTTGTGTCATTAAGTATTTTCTACTGGATATTGATCTGACATGTGGATATGAACTCTAGACTACTGTGTGTATAAGACATATCATTGAGGGATGCTGTCATGCTGTAATGACATACCTATCAGCGTCAGACGTCTGTCAACACAGTCATCCTACAGCATAACTAATTGGCTAGATTATGTCTGTTGTCCTCTGTACAGTTGTGCAGATGTAGCGACTCTATCCTGCCTGCATACAGGCAATCTATGCTTGAGTGACACTGACATGTCTGCCCAGCTGTGTTATGAATGCCACAGATAGGAATCCACACCCTGTATGCACCACATGCCATGGATACCTCCACTACATTAGCACAGTCAACAGAACATGCTTGTGTACAGGTATCCAAGGCAGAGACTGACCATGTCATACATGTCAACTGGAGCACCTCACTGGCCTTCTGCAAGAGGCAACCAGATGATTGGATGTTTCATGTAACTCTCACCCTGAGGATCACTCCTGTGGTATCTGTTGATAGATGACCTGCTGGCATATGGCAGGTGGCATGATACCACTGTACACACATCCCCTACATTTCCCATCTCTCCATGGACAATAGCCTGGTACACAACTATGAACACCTGCACCGATGGACCCCAGTACTGACAAATGTGTATGTCTGCATTACTGAGAATAACAATGTCTGTGTGTTTGTAGACCTGTAGTTGATAATACCCCAAGGCCATTCACACCCACCACACCCCCATTGCCATGTTAGATGTGGCTGCTGCTGTACTGGACATTGCATGTACCTTATTACACTCTACCCTAAGAGCTACCTGGGCCTTGCAGTACTAGCACAACACTGTTGTACAACTGGGTTGATACTCATGGGATACCCTCTGAGTTCTGGCAAATGTGTATGTGTATGTGCAAGTGTGTATATTTGTAGGATACAGCAGTCTGAGGCCACATTCTCCTAACACAATAAGCCTTGCCATACCGTATTAGGGATAGTGATGTTGCTGACTGTAGGACAGCCATGACAATGCATCACCATACTATCCCTGTGGCATGTGCATTAGATGCATATCCCTGTAGTAGCAGGCTTCAGTGAGTACACTATCCACTGTGGGTTGTGGGTGCTGGGTATACTGTCTTTACATCATGGTACCCCCAGTATATGTCCCATGTTCCACTGTATGGGGACCACTGTCACCATCAACCATACAGGTAACTGATAACACTATCCAGCCAAGTTATGCATGTACTGTGTGCAACTTATCTGTACCAGAATGGACACACTGACAATGTAGTTAGCACTGATAAGCCCAGGTCTCTCAGATGTGTGTATGACTGTTTTGTGTTTATCAATGTGTATATGACAGCATGTCACACTATGTATTGTCCATAAACAACCATTACCTCCCCCATTACCATACTGTACAGGGCCTGGGGATGTTCTTCATGTAACATGTAACCTGGAACACACCTCATCCTAAATGCTGTGTGGTGTGTGCAAATAAGGTCACACATATCAGTAGCACTACATACCTTGGTAGGGATTCTAGTCCTAGTGTTGCCAAGTAAGAGCATGTATGTGTGTGTATGTGAAGGAATCTACTTCCTTTTGCAGAATATACATGTCCAAGGAGGTCATCTGTTTGAGAGCTGCCTGGCAAATGCTAACATTTAACAGGTATCATCCTGTGGAAATACATTCCATCACAACTAGTGCTGGATGTGTAAATGCCCACTTCCCCACTGTATAGGTGTACAGCGATACTGGCGTTGGTATATATAGCTTGGTGGGTCTCTTGTGGACACAACCACCATCATTCCAGTTGCTGTTGAGTGTATCTCCCTGCTTAGCTGGCTGTAATACTGTACAGCTCATGTTAACTGGTTAAGTAGTTGCCAATCACACTATCTGTGGTTCTACAGCACCTCACACCCTCCAAAGGGTAGTGCTGTGCCACCCAAACTAGCACACCTATGTGTATCGAGTTGAGGATTGCACTGCATTGGGGAAGAGGACATATACCCTGCCAGTACCATCGTTGATTACATTAAACTAGCAGACTGCTTATTTCCCAATGTGTTGTTGTGCCTATTCTGTCTTGGTGGAATTACATAGGCTAAAATGGGTTCCGTGCACAGATACATACATCCATGTGTACAGTATTCTCTATGTATTGTGTCAATACCAAAGCCTCTGTGTGAGTGTTATACACAAACATGTGGTGTGTACTACCAACTACACTTACCAATGTATATTGTAGAAGGGCTGCTGACATCAGCCACCATGCACTCACCTGTATACACCCCCAGACCTATCAGCCATGTGGCACATGCAGTAACTCTTATACAGACCTGTGGGTTCACCTGTACCCAGGATATGGCACAGCCAAGGTGTCAACACAGTGCCATACCCCTTGTAGGATACAACAGCAGGCTATAATTCTGCTGACACATGGACACCTACAACACAAACAGACTACATTATGGAGACCACACTCACTCAGTATTAATAACAGCTATAATGCATCATGGCTGGACAGCTACACTTCCTGACATGTAAGCATTAAACTTTATTGCTGAAAACATGTTACACAGCATTACATTGGTACACCATAGTACAGTCACCCTGTGCATCAGAACCATATTAGCCTATCCCTGCATTGATGTTATGGATGACAGGGATGTGGCACAGGTATCATATGCACAGGGTGTGTTGGTTTGCTAGAGGCCTAGGCTGAGCCATATGTTTGACACCATGTGTGTATGTGAGGGGGTTTAATTATTAACTGGGGTGTTGTGATGTGGTGTGTGTAGGTATGGGGTTGACCTAGCTGTGTTGGTAACGTATGTATGTATGCATGCACACAGTTCTGCCATGTGGCTGCCCTATACAGGGGTTTGTTGTACAGCTGCAGACCGTACATGACAGGGTGTGCAGTTCATTGTCTCCGGCCATGAACACAAGAACTGTGCTTGCCAGGGATTCCACGGGCACCACCAGGTACAAGCCACAATATGGTACTGTCCCATAATGATGACATATGTCTGCTGGATACAGGTCCCTCTTGGGACCAGCCAGGGTTAAGTGCACGTGGCCTGCTTTGGTATGGTGTGGACAGCACCCCCCCTGCAGTCCTGGGCCTGGTACTGCCACTACTGGAGCAGCTCTGCATTCTGGCATGTCCACGTCGACCACCAGTTGTTGGTGTTGCTGGCCTACATCGATGTGGCCATCACACTACTCCCATCATATGCTCGAGCACAGACATTCCATGGTCGAGGATTCCCACCATCTCACCCAACTATCTATCCATGACCTCTGTAAAATAATGGTGGGCACCTGCAAGATCATGGATGTTGTCAATAACAGCTGAATGAGTAAACCTTGCAGCCTCAGACCCTGTCTGGTGTACCATTCCATACGCGCCTGTGCCTCCATGATGGCCAGAAACATGCATCCGGTGGCACCAGATGTGGCACCTCTGCCAGGGGCATAATGACCAGCAGCCCTCCTATGAGCATCCCTGTACATCTGCCTAAGTGGTACCACACCAGACATCCTGCTATGGCTGCTTTGTCCAGACACACGTGCCATAGATACCACACTGTCCTGTGCCATGCCACCAACTGCCAAATGTCCCTCAGCTATAGCCACTGGTGATGGGGTGTGTATAGGCAATGTGACTGTGTGCGGGGATGGGGTAGATAACAGTGGGATGTCAAACATGGTGCAGCTTCAGCCCCTGACAACCTCACCTGTGCCTCAACACACCTATCAACATTATCCCTGTCTATATGGACATCAACTTCAGATTGCCTGCAGGGAGGACCGTGACCCACCTCACCACCTGTGAGGAGAAAACAAGAAAAGCACTTTAAGACCTGCACATCATTGCTTAACAGTACACACACACAGACACACACACACACACACACACACACACACACACACACACACACACACACACACATCCTGACATTCCACCATACTACTTACCTGTCCCTGGGTTTACAGAATGTCCCTAGGTTTTCTCTTATTTTGCACATCCTGCATCAGTCTTGAATACTTACAGTCAATAACACCAGTCATTAATGTATCATTCTTCTAAATGCTCTGATAATGATCACAAAACATGACCTGTTACTCCATTAACTCTAACTTGAGTGGAGTTATTTTTTCAAAGACTCCCTGATGTCATCAAGTGTTCACCCTGGTTTTGTCCTGAAGTCTTGAGCATGCCCTCATATGTTATGGGCTACAGTCAGTCAATAATGTCATGCACTGGAGTTTTATACTTAATTATTGTTTAGTAGATGCAATATCTTTTGCTCTATTAACTATTAATGTGGACTACAGTAATATCTGAAAACACTCTCTGGTGTTGTCTAGCAATTCCCCAATGCATCTTTAGTGCTGCATACTTGGGTATCATTTCACCTTTCTGCTGATTGCAATTAAAAAGTATCCCTGGTGTCAAGTTTTCCCTCACAATGCATCTTTCATGCTGCAGACTTTATTATTCTATCAGCTTTCCTGTGATTACATTTCAGAAAAGTATTCCTGGTGTCTAATGTGTCTGTTCATTTCCATTTACTACATGATTTCTAAGGGAAGTTGAGAGGTATGAACAACCTCACACTCACACATGTGCATACATGGACACACACATACAAACACACACACACATACACACAGGCATTCTACATATAGCAACCCCCCTCCACTCCACCAGATAGCACTTACAGACAAATTCAACCCCCCCACACACACATGCAACACACTTACAGGTGAGGTTGCACAAAGATATTACACACAGACCTCTCATTACCCATCTGTCAACATGCATGACATATGGCACACAACAGCATGCAGTGCAGCTATAGTCAATCCCTGTTACCAACATTATACATCTCTGTGATGCATGGGTTGTGTTAGTAGGTGATGCCCCTTCCCCTGGAATACACTGCACCCATGTACACAGTATTGCTGTGCATCTGTTCAGCACTCTGGCATGTACTGTGCACCATACCTCACAGGTGTACACACCATTGCTGAATGTGTATATGTGTGTCAGTTATGTTTGCTCTGCAGCTCACAAACCCTACTTGTTTGTCCAACACATACCTGGGATGATATGTGGACAGAAGTCATTTGTGAATGCCTGATGTCTGATTTACAGATCTCATCATCAGTGGTGCATGTATGGCCAATAAAATACAATTACACTGACAACCTTCAAACCTTACCATGGTTATGGGGAATGTACACACCGTTATTGACATGGCACCCTCTTTCCTGATATGCCATGGGGCCACATTACTGTATATGTTAACATTATACAAACCTGATATGTGACATATGACCTGTCCAATCAAATACAGTATCAAACAAATGCATTAGTTGCTCAGATGCTGATTGAGATGCATACAATTTGTGGGTGCATATGTGTGCACACCCTTATCATGATGGTTTGTTGCACTAACTGTTCTATGTACTACAGCAGTCACTATTCCTGGAAGGGGTATACTAACATGGGCCTTCTGCATTTGCCAGTATTTGGTCACTCTGCCTTACAAATGTCCCCCAACTTTGCAAGATTGCAAGGTCAACTCATGTGCATAGCCCTTGGAGGTCAGACAGTGCTGTCACTATCGCTGTGGAGTCAGGGTTATGTCTGCCACGATTTATGACCTTGACTGTGTGCAGATACAGCCATTCTTAGTGAGCTTTGGATCTCTGCTTCAGTGCACTGTGTGTTTCAGGATGATACCCCCTCCCCATCCTCAGCCTTTTTGCAGATGCTTGACAACTATGTGCTACACGTGTGTGTCATTTTGCAGTGTCCCAAACTCTGGACACCATGTGTACCAGCCTAGTCCCCGCTAATGAATGGCAAACATACAGGTGTACACTGGCACCAGCAAGGTACAGATGAGGATGGTGGTCCTGAGGTGGGGTGAGGTGGTTTTGCAGCACATGTATCTTAATTGATACAGACTGAAGGTTTCCAACTTGGTCTTGGTACACCAGTACACATTGCAACGCATGCCATTGAGGGAGTTTTGATGTTATGCATACATTATCTGTAGAGAGCCCTGGCTGATGTTTCCTGTGGAACAACTGTCCCATCTGATTACCCTAACCTATGGTCCACACTTATGCAGAGTCCTGTATGGAGGAAATCCTTCCTGCATCTGGGCAACAGTGCTACAGACAGCAGGTAGCAATAACTCTTACAACAGGATTTGTAGACACAGGCCAACTAAATACTTGTATAAGGTTCCAGACTTACTGACAGTGTGAGTAGTATTGTTATATGCATTGTATAATGCTAGTTTTACATGGTTTGTGTGTACATAGCATAGTTTGGCATGGAATGCAGTCTGTCTGCATATATCTCAGCTGTGGGCCTATCCACATGATGGCTGTCCCATTCTGTCTGGTGAGTAATATCAGTACATGGCTACATCCATTTATGTTTCTGACTTCATATTCCTGAATAAGGGTATGTTGCAACAAATCCTGTAACACCAGCAACTTTCTCATTGTATAACAGCAACATTGCAAATATTGCCCTGTGTTCCAGCTTCTGTCCTCCACCTATATACCAGGCTTTGTCCATATGTCATGCAGTAAGAGGTTGTTAAGTAGTGGCCTATCATTATGTCGTGCTGGCATTCCCACCATCATTTCAGTGATGTTGTGGACCCCCACACATATTGTAGGGTAGGGTCCATATATATGTGGGCTACAGCTGGACAAATTCTGTGTGTCCTTGAATAATCCAGAGGTCAGTGTATGTAACACTGTTATATGACTTCGAATGTCATTCTGTGAGGAAGGGGTATGCACCATATATAACCTAGGCTGTTACAACATGTGGGGGATATCAGTAGTATGACACCTTAAGGTATATGGCTGTACATTTTCATACATTTCACCTTGGGAACAGTGGTGGGCTAGTGCTTACTGTCTTACAGACAGTTCTGTTTGTCAGTGTGATAGTGATGTTTTAAGTTAAGCATTGTTATGTAACAGATACATCTTCATTGTGACAACTTAATTCTTTTCCCCCTAGCGGTTGACTACAGAATGTAATTAGAGGCTGCCAAACTACATCTGCTTTACTTACTTTTGATTGATTCTTATCTTTGGGCCAGTGTTTCTTAACTGTTGTACTACTTGAAGGCCTTGGCCTGGACAGCAACATATGTTATGCTTTTAGATTACTGTATAAAATGTTTTGCTTGAGAGATGCATTACTCAGTTAGTATGTATTTCAAACACCTAACAACTATATGAAATGGCATATGCAACTGAAACAGTACACAAATAAACATTTCTTATGTATGCAAACATGTTTGTGGTGTCATATCCTTTAACTTCTCTGTGGGTATATGTTTCATGCAATAATTGTCTTTTGTATGAGAGAATAAAACACTGTCCCTTTTAAAAGGTGGCAACTGTAGGAATACTGGCTGGTCAATATGCTGTGCACCCTCTAAATATGTATCTTCCTATAGATATCTATATGTAGTAATATATGTATATTTGTGTGTATGTGCATATTATACATGTATATATATCTATATATATCTATCTATATATATATATATATATATATATATATATATATATATATATATATATGTGTGTGTTTATGTATCTGCATATATGTGTGTTTATGTGTATGTGCATCATTGGAATGTTTACTGCTTCCACACTGTACCTTACCTATGGTAGATAGACTGTTTTGCATGATATCTTATTGATACGATCCTGACATCGTGCAGATGAGATTGATTACTGTTAACTTCTTGTGGCTATGTTGTGTAGGGTCCTGGGTATAAGGCTTGCAAGTGTTGGTATTGTGTTGCAAGACATATATATATGTATATATATATATATATATATATATATATATATATATATATATCTACATATCTACATATCTACATATATATATATATATATATATATATGTATATATACATGTATACACACATATATATATATATATATATATATATATATATATATATATATATATGAATATATATATATATATATATATATATTTATATATATCTATATATACATCTACATATATAAAGATATTTCCTCTACTGTTGAATGACTATGCTGGGAGATATGGTTGAGAAAACATCAAATTTATTTATATTTGACATGGCTTAGTGGTAAATTTCTTTGGCTATGGTATACAGGGTCCTGGGTTCGAGACTTGCAAAGGCTTATTATTTTATTGCTGGACAGAACAAGGGCAGTTAGATACAGAGTGATTAAGGCAATTTTAAGCAGTTTTAAGCAAGTTTGCGCAAGGGTAAGCAATGTTAACGTCCAGTTAAATATTCTTACACTCAGCCTATAAATTACTTAACCTGTGTGGGCATTGCTTACCCTTGTGCAAACAGGCTTAAACCCATTTACTGCTGTTTAAAAGTGCTTACTCCAACTTACCCCTGCGCTTCTTCTTCTTTCGGCTTTTCCCGGTAAGGGGTCACCACAGCGGATCACCTGTCTGCTCATGATTGGCAGTGGAGTTTTACAGTGTCAAGTTGCCAGCCCAGCGCCCAACCTTCCACAGAAGGCACACACACACACTCACACATAGGGCCAATTTAGAGTGTCCAATCCACCTGCAGCATGTCTTTGGGATGTGGGAGGAAACCAGAGCACCCTGAGAAAACCCACGTGACCACAGGGAGGAGATGCAGACTCCGCACAGAAGGCACCCCACCCGAGGATCGAACCGGAGAACCTCTTGTTGTGAGGTGGCAATGCTAACCACTGCACCACCGTGGCCACCTTACACCTGCGCTAATTTCTTTAAAAGAAAAGGACAAGGGGTCATAGGAAAGTGGTGAATAAGTGGCACAAAGAGGGAAAGACAGTAGGGAAAATAGCTAGGGATGGCAGGAGGGATATAGGGAAGGTCCATAACTGCCCATTTCTTCTACAGCAAGAGCTGTGGATATACACTGAATTGGGAGGTAGATTTGGACACTCAAACCCCTGAGAGAGGGGAGAGGACAACAATAATATGTTGTGAAGCCAGTTAGACCAGATTACATGTGTCCAGTGGGCACGTGTGCAAAATGGACAGCTATGTATGGGACAAGTTTTTTTGGGGAAAAGATTGCCCTTTTTTCTTTTTTTTAAGGTGAGAGTGGGATGTTGGGGAAGGATAGTAGGTATATTTGGGGAGGTAGTTTGGGTAGGATGACAAACAAGACAGACAAGGCAGCATACAGGGGTGGTATATGACACATGTGGGGGTAAACACCTTGGATGGGGAGGGGTGTTTGGAAGCCGGAAGCCCATGAGTCCCCAAATAGTAACAGTGGGACTGAGGTCCTCACCCATGGGCAGACACCATTGCACCTTCACGGCCCTGAAGGTGGCTGTGCTGGGGGCTGAGTAGGAGGGGCAGGCTGACCCTCTAAATGTGCCACGCAGCTCTCAACCTAGTGTAACTGATCTCCAAACTCCCTGCGGAGCTCACTATGCACCAGACCCTGGACCTGACAACGGGTGACAGTTTCTTGTCTGCACCCACTCCTGGGGGTGGCTAGTCTCATTCCCTGAGGCAGTTCCACCCAAAGGAAGTGCAAGACCAGCAGAGGAGGAGGTCCAAGGGTACATCACATTTTGAATAGTCATGATAATTCAGATGCCAGTTTCTTTCTTAGTATCTTGGCTAAACCATATGATTGTCAAGGGGAAGAATTCTTAAATACATTTTTATCTTTAGAAACCAAGCTGATTATAAATGTTAGCACTTTACATCCTAGGGGGCTAAACTAGGAACTCAGTTTCAATGAATGAAGTTTGTATTTGTTCCTTCTCTTCATATCAGGCACAAAGATGTACTTGTATGTGTATGAAAATGTTACTTTAATTGTATTAAAGGCAATTTGTTTTTAATACAATTATGTACTAATTGAATGATTAAGCACAATATAAATGAGAGCCATTTGGTGTAAAAGTTTGTTCTTTCAAGGTGAAAGCTGAGGTATTGGATGCAACAGTAGACTTCTTTTATTTAATCCATTGTCCACATTTGTTTTTTTGATAGTTTGTTGGTAGTTTGTTTGTATTTTTTGATTTGTGATATTCTTCACCCTTTACATCTGGACCCTCCACTGGTCAAGGAATGCATGGTCTGCTGTGTCAGACAAGATGGCAGGCTAGTGTACACTATCTTGCAAGCCATTGAGCACACTCAACTTCTCTAAAATGTTGTGGGTAGCAGCCATCTGACCCTGGTTCACATCTGCTGACTAACTCTGAGTGCCATTGCTATGTCTGAGCCAGACAAGCAATCATGCCAGCACCACACTCTCCCTATGGTGGTTATGCAGAACTTAGAGGCCATGTAGAAATCATATGTTGTGTGCAGTGTGGATAGAGTTGGAGCCCAAATTGGACTTTCAGGTAGAGAATGGCTTTCATGGTCTTTTCATCTGCGTGCTTAGCCTGTACCTCTAGACAGACCACTGTAATGGAGGATGTGGGTAACCGCTAAAAAGCAATGTTTTTGATAGTGCCACTTTGTCTTTGGACTGTGCCACTTACATGCTGCCATCACCAGCATACATGTACCCTGCTGACATCAGCCCTATGTTGTCCTGTTACTATAGACTGTTGAGTAGCGTAGCCTGTAATAGCATGAACATGTATGACACCAGTGTCAGCCGATAAACATATGTCTGTATAATTTCTGTGGCATGTACTCTGATGCTCATAAAAAGTACAACAATAGTGCAGATTGCAATGCATAGCTTATTGTGCAGGTTATTGTAGCTGCAGACCAGAAGTACCAGAAGAACATAAATGCATGTCGGCCCTGTTCAATCTTTCCCTTCAAATGTGCAATAGACTGGACTACACTGTAAAACATATTACTAACCCGGTGCCTTCCCTTCTGGCACATGTGAGATTGGAGAGAGTCCAGCTCTGACATCAAAGCCACCTCAAGTATAAAGGGTCACACCATATTTCCAGAGAGCAAAAACAAAAATATCCTTGATATCTCTGAGCTGCTGTATTGTTAGTGGGCTAGCCCTATAGCAACCCTGTCTTTTGCAATGTCTCATGTCTTAACTCTTTCTATTTTCAACATCACAACCATATCATTAACACTTTGCCACACCTGCTGTAGGAATCTATTACAGTCACACACAGCATTCTCATCCTGCATCAGCCCCAGTCAAATCTGGTATCAATAATGCTTGCATCTCTGGAAGAATTTTCCAGGAGGTACATGCCATTTGTTTGTAGGGCCTGCAGCATCATTTCATTTTCCTACCTAGTGATCATTTCAATGCACTGCCTCCCACTGGTAGCCATGCCAGTACCTAGACACCTTTGGGCAATGCATGTTAATCAGTGACTGAGTCTGATATGCTGTGGGATGCGCATAGCTATGGTTACAGTTTTTCCCTGCCTTAATACAACTAGTTAACAGCTGCAGTTACTGCTATGCACAGCCCCCCCAATTTCGTATTATAGACATGTTGCAAAATATGGCCCTTGAACCTCATACACCTTGTGAAATGTCTTTCCCTGGTTTTCTGTCTTCACTGTTTGACACTGTTTCTGACAAGCAGACTGTATACTATAATGTCATGATATTCTGCTTATTCATACACAATGACAACATTATCCATCTAAAGTGTTGTTGTTATTGCTAAAACATTTTACCTGGAGAATGGACTCCTTTCTTAGCTATGGAAAGCTCCATCCACACAAACATTTTTATTGAACTTCGTCTATTGCAGAACTGTATGGCTGCAAGCACTATTGTAGCAAAATTGTATTAATACTTTTCATGACACTAATTAGAGCATGTTAACTTGACAGTTGTGCTAATAAAGCCATTTAGCACCTATGCCTGTAAACCATACCTGGGGTACAATTCAGTACCAAAAATGTTGACATTAGATGTACATGTCACTGAGACCAAAAAGCATATGACCAGTATGTTTGTACATATGGTATGTCTAAATGTAGCACTACAGCTATATCATGATACCACAGTGCAGCATTATGTTCTGTGACATGTGATTTTACAAACATACATCTGTGAACAAGGGATAACTGCTTTGTTCTTTAAGCAGACCTGAGTGACCATGGCTATTTCAGGAACTGGTGAATGCAGGGCTGCAGTTGGGTAAGCCAGTGAAAACAGGCATTTCATGTACTTCTTGCATAGGAACATCAGGAAGTGCCTACCAGACAGTTATGATGAACCGTGCATGAGCTGGTGCAGGTCCTGAGTGATCCACCAGCATCAACTACACTGATTAGCGGTGCCTTCATTGACAAGAGACCATACAAAGTGCCACTTTGTTCTGCTTGATAAATAGGAGGCAGACATTCATGAGAATGGAGCATAAAAGTGCAGTAAGCATATTTTTATCCATACGATTGTCTTGTACTACATTGTTCCTATATACTACATTGTTCCTATATACTTAAGAGTATCGACTTTGTTTTCAAGCAGCAGATGCATTAAACATGGCTAGGTGCCACAGACGGTGAAAGTACCCATCCTAGCATTGATGGTGTATGTGACATCTCTGCCAGTCCACCATACAACTGTAGCTTTGTTTGTGGCATATATAAGAAAACACCCTACTGCAGTGCAGTTAGGAAACAGGAAAAGGTGAGGTTGCAGTCAGCTCAGTCTGTGTTGCCTGCTGCTTTTGGTGTTGATTCATCAATGGCTGGCAGGTCTGCCTCTCACTGACCTAGATGGTTCACATTTACAATCTGTGTCTGCATTCAAAGAGAAGAATGGAGATTCCCCTCCTGAAAGTGAACTGCAGGAGTTGATTTTGATTTCTTGACATCAATTTTGGAGATTTGAGGAGGGTGTTGGCTGCTGTATTGAGACCGCAAATGGATGCCATCCTTGAAAATGAGGAGTGGCATTTGGCATGACTGGGTTGAGGCATGTGATCAGTACTCTCCATTCATTGAGCTGCTATAGGAGCAAATAGCCTACATTATTGGCCACACAGGAGAGTGGCATCCTAGGTTTCTTACTCTCTTAATTGGCCTATCATTCAGGCATGCTAGCAACTCACCCTTATCCCCATTCTAGTTGTAAGATCAGGTTTCATTTAAATGAAGTTTGTTAGACATAAATACAGTATTCTCCCTCTGTTTTCATTCCTTATGTCATTCACAATTTTTGTTTTCAGTGTTTACTCCTGTCCTTTAACACTTCCCTTCCTCTGTTTATATGTGCCTTTTCTCTGTACTCCCCACCTACTGTGTGCATAAAGCCTCATTTTGTTTGGGTCTGTGTTCTCTGTTTATCCCTGTTACCTGCCTTTTTCCTTCTGCTCCTCGTTCATATCCATCTGTGCCGAAACCCCTTGGCCTTTTTTATTGGTTACTATACTTCTCTGCTTCTGCAGTATCTGTGCTGCAGATATCTACTGGTCGCAAACACTGCAGTGGCTTGACTGTGTCATCTGTCACATTGGTCATATGTACTATTGCAGCACAAGTCCTTATGTGGATCAGACTAGTGCTAATTATCTCATTATTGTTACATATTTAAGCAATAGCCCACGTCTAGGTGTGGGTAATGCTAGAGTTACCCATGGTTAGTGTAGTTTGGCCATGAGGGCGAAGCCCGAGTGGACAAACAAAGACAACTGTGGGTAAATCTAGCATTACCCACACCCAGACATGGGTTATTGCTATTATACAATGATATTATTTAAGAAAAAATAAAACTTACTTTTCTTAAATAATGCCTTTGTATAATACCTGCATAGTGCCCTTCCACAGTTTTCTGCTATCCTAGGTCTTTCTCTGATGTACTGCACATGCATATGCGTACGCAGTACATCAGAGCTGTGCTGAGGAAGCAAAGGAGAAAGGAAGATCTATGTTGTTTTTTAAAGCTGTCTCACTATGTTAAACAAGTTTAACATAGATATCTTTAAAAAAAGAAACGGAGAAAGGAAGATCTCTGTTCCCTTTTTTAAAGTTATCTCACTATGTTGATTGAGTTTAACATAGCGAGATATCTTTAAAAAAAGGAATGGAGAAAGGAAGATCTCCGTTGCCTTTTTTTTTAAGATATCTCGCTATGTTAAACATATAACATAGGGAGATTACAGCAACGGAGATCTTCCGTTCTCCATTGTTACCTAACAGAAACAAAAAAAAATCAAGACTTATACTAATGGAAAAAGCCCAGGTGAACGGACCTTTTTCCATTAGTATAAGTCAGATTTACAATGGGCACACTGGTTTGGCTGGCCAATCAGAGTGCACATTTTGGAATACTAATTGGCAGTCATTGTATAATTCTTTTTATATGGTCCTTTAGCTTAGAATGCCACTGCTATTCACTGCCTCATATGTTCAGTTATCTGTTAAACTGTGTGTGCAATAACATCTTCAAAATGTAATGTTGCAGAGGCACACAGGGTTTATCTATGAATTCTGGCCAATATGTGCATTTTTGTATGTTACATCTTCACTTATTGCTCTCTAAGTTAGTTGTTGGGAAATGTAGTGAAGCAGCCTTGATATTGAGGATCACTACTTTCTAGCAGCAATGTACCACTATTTTTGATAATTTACTATGCTGGTATTTTTGCATAGAAGCTTCAGTCCCCACCTTTGACTAATTCAATTCATAGTGAACTCTTAATAAGTACCCATTCAAAAGTAATACCCACTTCATCACTGGTACTACCTAAACAGAAACTCAAGCAAGCATAAAAAACACAACCAGCAAGCTGGAACGCTGTAATTAAAATATCACACGTGCTACAACCAGGAACGTATTCTTCCAAACTTGTTTAATACATGAAAGAAGTGAACAGACTGAAATTATGACCAAAGAGGGTCAGAACTCTGTTTCTGAAATTTTTAAAAGAGGAGAAAAAAGAACTTATTTAGTCATTTTTATTCCATCCTGGTTTGTAACATTATGGTAATATACTAAATTATGTTATGTAAACAATTTAAATGAAACAGCCTAGGGACTTGAATAAAGAAGCTTTTTTCATCATTTAAGAGGTGGAGACTGAGGGCTTCAGATGTGACAGCTATCTTTGAGTCACGTAAAATGCCTGTCAATTAGTATTCAGATGTTGCCTTTCCCCACAAAACTGGCTTTGATGTTACAGAGTCTGACAAACAAATACTAGAAGCTAGAATCAACTTCAAAGAAATAAGGAAGGACACATGAATTTTATATTTGAACTTGGTAGTTGTATTTCCCATCATCAGCAATACATAATCAGCAATATATGAAGATGCAATGAAATATGTTTAGTTCTTGAGGGACTACATAGTTAAGTTACATTTTATTTATAGCAGCTCAACATAGTAAAATGACATTTGACTATCAAAAACGAATATCATGAAGATTTAAATTATGAAATACTATGTGTACTATTCTCAAGTAGCCGTCAGCTAAATCCTTTGGCTGTAGCAGTTAAAGGAAGAAAAAGTTTATTCTAGAGAGCATAATTGACATTTGAAGTGCTTGCAAAGCAGCCTTGGCACATTGTGTGCATCACTATTTTAAGGATTCTTATTTTAGAGGTTGATTGAAGTTGCCTGCTGTGAATTACTGACATCACTTGAAAATAATGTGCTTTCAGTCCAGCTAATGGATGCTGCTGTGTTATACATTTTATTAATTTATAAATATTGTGCGGTCATAATTCTCTGCTCAGTTTTTATTTGATTTGTTTTTTGTTTCTTTATGGGTATGAAAGGGCCCTCTTTTATTCATGACCCAGATTTAGCAAAAGGAGAAGACGTACATTGCAACTTGAAGAATGCAATCAGCAACATAAAACAAACTAGATAAGGCTGCAAATTAAATTGAAATAATAAGCAAGAAACAAAAAAAATAAATACAAAAATAAATAATGGTAGCAATAATAAAAATAAAGTTTAATTATAATGTTAACATTTATTTGAAATGTTAAGTTATAACCATCTAACCTGTGCAGCATGGAAGCCAGGCTGCATCCTTCAGATGAGACGTTAAACAAAGGCTGCATCTGCTTGAGCTGGTGGTAGCTCAGGTGGATGTAAAAGATCCTAAGGCACCTAACAAAAAGAGCAGGAGAAGTTCCCTAATGCCCTGGTCAAATTTCCCCCAACTAGTATAAATACCATCTCAGATTTCCCGAGAAAAGACACCGCTAGCCTAGTGGGACTAAACTGGTCAACAAAGAATGAATGAATGAATAAACAAATAAAACTGAGATAAAGCATTTATAGGTGCTCTACTAAAAGGCAATGTCCAAATGTTGTCTTGAGTGTTGGTAGGGCCGGTTGTTTTCTTATTAAGAAAAAAAAGGAGTTACAAATTGTAGGTCTTACAATAGAAAATTCTTCTGAGGTAGAACCTAAAGAGTAGCTAGAATAGACGAATGAAGTAGAGGCCTTGATCTAACTAATCATTAGCATGGTTATGAGCGGTTGTTCTAGCAGAGCTGTGGCATGCTGCTTTACTGAGTTAAAATTTGCAGGGCTATACCATCTTTAAATGACTACCACCTTGAATTGACTGTACAAAATATTTCTGAGTATTTTAAAATTGATAATTTCTAGGTAGATTGTTGAAGTATTTCTGATTAGTTTCTACTCCAGAACTTGTGAAAGAGTGGATAGCTGCAGTACTTTATTTGCTAAAAGCCTGCAAACACTCTAGCATCTGATTATCTGTTTATATATTATGTTGCTATTTTCGGCAGTGTTGCATGGCTTTGCTCTTAATTTGAGTGGAGCTGCAGCACTTTACTCAACTGAGCTGGATGTTGTTGGACTGTACTACTTTTTCTATCACTATCCCCAAGATAGGGACTACGTAAAATATTTCTGTGCACCTTAAAGTTTCTCTAGTGTAGATTTCCAAACTGTTTTAAGAAGTTTCTGCTCCTGAACTTGTGAGAGATGGATTAGCTGCAGTATTTTGTTAACTTATTTTCTAAAAGTTTGAAAATATAATAGGACTCAATTAGTCAGCTGTGCTTTTTGTGTCTTCTATTTTCAACATCAGTACATTGCTTCACCCTTGCCCAAGTGGAGCTGCACAACCCTCTGCTGCACACAGTTCAGTGGAACTGTACACTAGATGGTAGCTAGTGGGTTGTTGTTGTTGTATCTTTCGGCTTTTCCCGGTTAGGGGTCACCACAGCAGAACTCTGGTCCGCTAATGACTGGCAGTAGATTTTACGTACCAAGTTGCCAGCCCAGACGTACAACCTTCAACGAAGGTATGCCCATTTACACATGTCTCCACACAGAAGATGCTTTAACTGAGAATTGAACAGGACAACGTCTTACTTTGAGGCGACAATGCTACCGCAGCACCACCGCAACAAGTGAAATTCTACCCCTAGGAGTACTCTACAAAACTAATTTCTCTCACCACTATTGTGCTGTAGTTGCATCATTTGCTACTATCCTGAGTAAATTGTTTATATCTAAAAGCAGCAGAACCCTAAAGACTTTGTGATATGGTACCCTATGCAACTTGTCTATAATTAAAAGTGAAAGAATGCTACAACATTATTATCATCATAGCATTTTCCAACTAAAAGGAACAGTGTAGTATTCAGCTACACAAAACCTATCCTTAAATACTGTAACTACAATGTATTTGCCCCAAAACACATTATACCTGTCCATCATACTGCTGCACAATATGACATGGGAATACAGTCTGCCCTTACCTCATCTATTACCAGTTTGCTTGTACTAGGTACTTTGAAGGAATGTAGCAACTGTTTTCTGGTCACTGACAAGCTGCTTTTGTTAGCAAGCACTGAGTTCATACAGAGGTGCAAATAATTAAAATGGAAACAAACTTCTCAGACCACATGGCTGTTAGGAATTGCACTCACCCTGCATGACAATATCACAGTACCAGCCAAGAAATGACATGTGCCAACTTATAAAAACAGTTCCTACCAAAACAGTAACAGCATTTGTGGTACTTTTCTAAACATAAACCACAGCAGCATACAAATACCTCAACTGCAACTCACACAACATTAGTCCCTCTTAGCAGAACAAACATGGGTATGCCCAAACCATATTGGTTACCAGGCACTGTTAGTTCACACAAAAATGTCCTTGTCATAGCTGACTCCAGAGTGAGGCATACTGATGCACCATTCCTCAGGCTGAGGACAGGGTGACAGTTACTTCCTCTCAAGTGCCAGAATTTGCAATGTCACTAGGGAACGCAAGACCTTCCAACCCAAATATGCATGCAGCATGATCATTGCTCATGCAGTTGTAAATGACCTGGATTGCATGTCCTTGGATCATATTAAGTTGGACATGGTAGAGCTCTATGAGATTGTTTCTAGTGCTGGTAAGCAATTAGTCTTGGCCAGTATATTGCAGTCACTAAGAATGATATTACAACACAATCAAGGGATGACTGATTTCAACACTGGTGGTATTTCTGTGGGATCCAATGTATGTCAGCATGGGGATGAGATGGCTGAGAATCCTGACCTTTTTTTCTTATGACAGTACTCTCATCTCACCCCAAGGAGTCTATATATTGGCCAAGTTCCTTTCTTTTCCCATAATGCCTTTTTAGGCAAAGTCAGAATTCTATATTAGGCACCCTATTAAATTTATAATAGGCCGATGCCAGCATGGAATTGGTCAGTGCTAGAAGTCTAAACAAAAAGGTGCTAGTCTTAGAGACCTTCTTAATCTTTGTAAATGTAGACATCTAGGTAATCATGGAAATGTGGCTTCAAGCTAGTTTAACACTCCTTTTATACATGTTTTTACTGCCTAAAACTCCTTTACACCCTCAGATTAGGATGGCCCTGCCTTTGGTGGAGGTTCATAGGTTCATAGGAAGGAATTAGGCTTTTGGCCCTAAGCCTAAACAAGCCTAGCCAAAAAGGTACCCTGGCTTTCGCCACCCAAGAAAATGATTTTCCTGTGCCTCTGTCGAGCAGAGCCACAGAGGTGATTCCCCAGGGCAAATGTCCTATTTCCCATCCAGTCATCAAGATTTTTCTTGAAGAGTGCTAATGAAGAGCTTTGCTTAATATAGATAGGTAGTTTGTTCCAGAGTATGGGAAGTTTCTGGGACAAGAATCTATCCCTGCAGCATGTTTGTTTATTGTGGTGACAAGGTTTAGGTCCCTAGAGTGTGTAGCTCGGAGGGATTGGGATTTCTTTAAGTGGAGCATGTCCAACAGCTCTGGGTTTGACATAATTTTGTATGTTAGGCAGAGATCGCCTCTGAGTAGGCAATATGCAATGGAGTAAAGCTGGAGTTTTTTTTAGACGGTCTGCATAGGGCATCTGTTTGAGGCCGGTAATCCTCTTTGTATGGTATTTCTGCGGCCTTTCTAGATGTTATAGATGTCTTGTGAGGTACATACCAAAAGGGGCACTGTACTCTATAATGGGTCTAATGAGTGATGAGTAGAGAGGAACAATGACCTCTTTTTTCCTGGATGAGAAACCTTTTGTGTGTGCCAAGTAGAAGGATTTCCTGACTACTGTGGCAATGTAATTATCAAAGGATAGACTAGTGTCCACCTGTGTCCCAAGGTCTCTTATTACACTTCCGATGTTAAGTAGACTATCACCTATGTGGTAGCTCATGGGTACAGAGTTTTTACCAAAGGGGATGACAATGCACTTTTTGGCATTGAGCTTGAGGCCATGGCTTTGACACCAGGCATCTGTCTCAGTGAGGCCCTTTTGTAGGATGTCCACATCATTAGGAGTTTCAATTATGGCTCCTAGTTTGCAGTCACCTGTGAACCTCATTATCCAAAGACCTTCTGTGCTAGCTTGCACTTCAGAAAAGTAGATACCAAACAGGAGAGGACCCAGGACTGAACCCTGTGGTACTCCACTTGTCACTGGTCTGAAGTCTGATTTGGACTCTGCTACTTTCACAATGTGGGTTCTGTCAGTGAGCCAGTTGGCAACCCATCTTGTGACATAGGGATTTATACCTAGTTTAGTGAGTTTATCTATAATTCCAGAGTGGGGGATGGTGTCAAAAGCCATGGCAAGATCTAGATAGGCTGTGTGAACCACCTTAACCTCGTCTACGGCTTTGGTGACTGCTTCAAAGAAGTCTATCAGGTTTAGGAGACATGATCTGCCTTTTACAAACCTGATAGGGTCTATATTATAACATCGAAATCTACAAAGATCAAATGTTATAATATCGAACCCTAAACATGGAAATCTGCAAACATCGAACAGTCATATTCCAAGAAACATACACACAACACAAACACACACAAAAGACAGCAATCCACACACATACACTTAAAATTCTACACCTAAACCTAAACTAAACTTTACATACACTACTAGCTATCCATTACCTTAACCCGACCCTAACCCTAAGGTCTGTCACTATCGCACACTCACCTCACCTGTGCCCTAACCCTAACTCACCTAACCCGCCCCCTAACCCTAACCTGCACACAACTGCACGCTTACCTGACCCACACCCTAACCCTAACTCACCTAACATGCCCCCTAACCCTAACCTACACACAATCACACACTTACCTGACCCGTGCCCTAACACTAACATCCAGACAACCGCACACTTACCTGACCCGCTCCCTAAACCTAACTCACCAAACCCGCCCCCTAACCTACACACAATCGCACACTTACCTGAACCTCTACCGTAATGCTCCAACATATCGAATGCTGAAAACAGCAAATGGCCCACCAAATTCTTTCCCTGGGAAAGAATTCGGTGTCCTGCACCTTTGCTGTTTTCAGCGTTTGACATTACCGGTTCGATATTATACCATTCGATCTTTGTAAGATTCGATGTTATAATATAGACCCAACCCGAACTGGGAGGGATCCAGAGTTTGGAGATTACCAATGTCTTTGTTTATAAGTTCCATGATGATGCATTCCGTGGCCTTACAGACCAGGCTCATTAGACTAATGGAGTGGTAGTTCCTGGGGTCTGTGGTGGCTCCCCCTTTGTGGAGTGGGATAACAGTCACTGTGCACCATTCAGTGGGCACAAAGCAGGAAGTGAGGCTATGATTGAACATGGTGCTTAGGTGGGGTGCCAGTTCAGTCTGTAGTTCATGTAGAATGCAGCCTGGGATGTTGTCTAGTCCCATGGATGTTGTGTTCTTGGCTTTGGAGAGTGTGCTTTTTACCTGTCAGCCGTGATTAGAGGAACGTTGCATTCTTCCAGTATAGAGATGGGCCCTTTAGGGGGTGAGAGGGGGTTAGCACTGAAACTACCTGCCAGGATGATGGCAATATCAGTTGGTTCTGTATATTTAGTGCCATTGTGCTGTAACTCAGAGCAGATCTGAGTGTTGCCATTGGGATTCTTGACATAGCTATAAAATGCCTTGTGGTTGTCTTTAGAATCAGTGGTGATTTTGTTTTTGTAATTAGCTTTGGAGGATTTTATGAGGGATCTCAGCTTCTTAATGAGACTGACCAGGGAGTTCCTCCAATCATGGGATTTTACTCTTTATTGCAACAGTTTCTTTCTTCTGTTGTAGAGTTTGTTTATGGCAGGGGACCACCAGCTTGGCTTCCTTATTCTGGAGAATAGTAACTTGGCTCTGTTAGGGATGGCATGATCCATGCATTTGTGTAAGTGCTTATAAAGTGCATTTGTGTAGGATTCAGCAGTCATGCTCAATTGTCCATCTGCATGGGTGTCATGATGTTTGCCACTTCTGTCTTAAGAAGCATGAAGTTGGCTTTGGAGAAATGTTTTATGGTGGTTTCCCTAATGGGGGTCAGGGGCGGGATGTGGATGTCTAAGCTGATTTGCTTGTGGTTGGATCTGACCAACCAGGAATTGACCTCTGGTATGGAACACTGGTCACCCATGTTGGTAATGACCAGGTCTAAGATATTGCTGCCCCTGGCAGGGGTGTGGATAAGTTGATCCAAGGCATTGGAATTTATGAATTCTAGAAAACGTTGAGCAAAAGAGTTGGCACATGAGTAGTTTTCCCAGTTAATGGTGAGGTAGTTGAAATCACCCATTATTAGGGTGTTGGGTTGTACCCTAATATTTTCCAGTGCATCAAGAAATGAGGAGTGGGAATCCTGGGGCATGGCGGGGGACCTGTAGTAAGTTACAATTTGGATTGTGGTCTTGCCCAGAGTTAGTTGCACTTGGATAATCTCGGATGCTTTATGCTGAGCAACTAGCCTGGAGGTGTGGATATCCTTAATGAATATGGGCACGCCTCTGCCATTAGTGCTTCAGTCCAGGTTAGGTGGCCAAAAGGTGTGGTATGAATTATAGCCTGGTAATGCAGGGGTGCTCTCTGGAGCCTTGAATCAGGTCTGTGTCACTGCTCAGATGTTGATGCTCTCCATTTTAAGGAGTGCCTCGAGTGAATGCATTTTGAAGTTTAGATTTCTAGCATTGAGTAGTATTACCCTCAGATTTTGCTTGCTTGTACCTGTTACGGTGTGGTGAATTTGTCATTTGAATCTTGCCTAAAAAGGCACTATAGGGGTGGCAAGATTCTTAGCCAGTATCCGGAATCTCAATGGTGACAGGTGCAGGCTATCTCTGGCAAAGCATCATGGTCTGTCGATCATGTCATCCCAGTCAGACAGATACTGGATCCCCTTAGAATGACACCAGAAACTTAGCCAATTGTTGAAGTCAGCCTTAATTTTAAATCCCATCACCTCACACAACATTCAGCTAGAAAAATATTCAGAGTTCATACATACTTTGGTAACTAGAGGCACAGCCACTTCCATATCTTGGTAGAGTACAGAACAACTACCCTCACACCAATATCCCAGGAAAACTAGGTTAACATATTAGAAATTTTAAACATCCCACCAAAATAGTAATCCTGGATGAGTTCAACTGTCCATCTATAAGTTAGTTGACATGCATCACAAAAATAATATACACAATGTTTCTTGGATGTTTTCAATGCCTGCTGTCTAATATAATTAGTCCCTACTATTATTAGGGGTTCTAGCGTTTGAGGTCTGGCATTCACAAATATGGCACCATTATGTAACACTCCCATAGTTTTCCTGTCAGTGATCAAACTTGCCATTGTCCTGCATGCAGTATATTTCATACAATTTCAGCCAAATGAGCCTTCAAATACAACTGTTTTAAGAGATTTCTCTGAGGCAAGTTTCCTAATGCCAGCTACTGATCTTATGAACTTCAAATGCTCCACACCACATGATGACTTCATAGCTAAAGCACCCTCTATTACAAAAGATTTGTATTCCCATCTAAACTTCTACTTTAATGTCTGTGCTCCTTTTTGCCAGGAATACAATTCAAAGTTCTGATGAAAACACATTTGGTGGAAACTCAGCATAAACAAATTCTACAAGAAGAAAAATTCTCAGATCTCATCAATCTAAAAACAAATGCAAAAGAGAAAACAAGGAACTACGTTAAATATTGCTATCTATCACTCAAAGGGTAATCACAAAGACTTCTATTATGTTACAAACCTCAGGCACAGTGCACAGTATTGTACTAACTATCTGATGGCACAATCCACTGAGAAACAATGAGTGCCATGAATGCACCTACATCCAAATATAGCTCAAACTTCGGCACACTGTCCTTTTCATGCTTTCCAGCATATACTGTCAAATCAACTTCCCTGTTATCATCCTAATAATAAGTATTAGATGATGTCTCAAAAACAAAGGACACTAGCTCTCTGGGATTGTTTTCTTATCAGTATAATATGCTATCTTGCTGACTTACATGCAAACTCATTTAACCTCAGCCTGTCTCATGTTTATGTGCCTGAAGAACAGCTATAGTAGTCCTTATCCATGATTATGACCCAAAAACTGACTCTGGGAACTAGGGTGCAATTACTTCAAAATGTCTTTTATTTAATGTAATAGAATATATTACCATGGAATTCATAAGCAATGATATCAGCAACTTAGAATCTTTTAGCACTAACCAGTTTGGGTTTGTGAAAGTAATTTACTGTCTAATTAACTTGGTTGACTTCTTTGAGAGAGTTACTGAACTGCTAAGTGAAAGCAATTCAGTATATACTAGCTACCAAAACTTGACAAAAGCCTTTTACATTGTCCCACATTCTAGAATTACTGAAAAACTGAGTCAGCTAAAAAATAATCCATACATAACTCGTTGGATAGAGAAATGGTAAACAGACAAAATCCATTATATTAAGGTATACATCACCCACAAAACAATGCTGTCTTGTACTGATACTGAAAACTGATAATTTTATATATTCATGGACAATGAACTGTCCTTCAACCACCATGTATTGGCTGTAGATAGAAAATCATCTTATCTTGACTGGCTAATCAATAAAGAGACAGCCTTCAGGTCCAAGGAAGTTTTAGTCCTCCTCTGCTCTGTCCTTACTGACCCCACATGGTTCACCTGGGTTAGACAGCATTTCCTCACCAAAATGTGTCTATCATAAGCCAGAAAAGCTCTTGTTAATGTCTAAAAGATCTTTCAATCTGTTCTGTCTGTTAACTACTTCTCCAAGATAATATATCTCTTACCTGTAAGACAGCAAATAACCCTAAGCTATATGGCCGTCTATATAACTCTGTGCCATAATAAAAAAAAAAAAAACAGGACTTGATGGCAAAACAGATATCTTTCTCAAATGTTCCTTAACCTCTGCAATAAGCTCTCTATCAATACAAACAAAATAAATCCCTTGCCCTTTTTAAAACTACTTCAGAAAATTGCCTAGATAACCTGAAATGTACCCCATATCTTTGCAACTGACTCACTAGTTTTAACCTATGAAGATTTAGTGCATGGAGCTACACGTGTCATTATATAATAATTTGTAAATCAAAATATGTAATTATCATTTTGTTCTCATACTATTGGGCAGTAGCTAGTTGTGGAAAGTGTGAAGCGGTGATATTCTGCTATAGGTGCACCACACACGAAGCAACACATTTTGTTTATTTTTGGATGCTTTTAGTGGAGATACTATTAGTAACAGAGCACATTCAAGAGCAGGAATTAAATAACCGTTTACTTATGTTTGCCTCTATAAAATAGATACAAATTTATTAAAGATATAAGAAATAGCTAGAAGCCCCACTAATATGTTTACAGTTTTGTGAATGTTGTAAGAAAAAGACATAATTAGATCTGACTGCAACTCAACATATTACAAACAAGAACAACATTTTATGATTACAACATCAGGAGTAGGAATATACCACTTATCTTTCACCATCTTCAGTCTGTTCTAGATACTAGAAAAGTTTATTTTGCTAGGATCAGCACAAAGGCTTATAGAACTCAGACAAAGGCAAAAATTGATAAAATGAATCAAAGTAGGACAGAAATCACTGTGTAAGGCTGATTATAGAATCAAATGGTTGAATCATCAATATGCACTATAATGCTGATGAGTAGAACATCATGAGTGTGTAAATGCATAAACCAATCTAAAAGAAGCAATCTAAAAACAGAATACCTAGGTATGTTTGTCATAATGGTATGAGAGTGGTTGAGCTTGTGCATAATTAAAATAGGCAGTTGCCTTGTGTGTAACCTTTTGTCTAGGGCACATTTCTGACTGCTATTATTTAGTTATTTATTTATTTATATATTTATTTTTACTTAGAAAAAAAAGAATAAATAAATTTCCTGCGGTACCCTTATTCAAAGATGTTGCAGTTGGAACACCCTTAGATGGATGCACTGACCACTCAGTTTGCAGGGGTTCTTCTACACTCTGCCCAAAATTTACATTGTTCTTTGTCTGGATCATTAACATAATGGACCAGAAAGCCTACAAATTATAAGCTGCAAATTGAATGGTATAGCCTATTTGGTAAGAGAAATACATATTTCATTCTGTGGTATCTTTAGATATATTTTTTTAAATTCTATTAGGCACTCAGTTATGGACAGTACATAACTTTGCAGGACTGTGCTCAGAAATGCAAATTTGGGTGAAATGGAGTTGAAATGTAATACTATGACCCTTATAACATTTAATTTTAACTTTATTATATTTGGACATCTGAGATACACACAGAGTGCAAACTAGCTTTGATTGTTAGGTAGATGGGTTGAATGTGGATGAAAATAATTGACATTGCAGTTATGTGCTCATTATTCTGACTTTCCAGGACTAAAATGATTTGTGTGAAACAAGCAGGTATACTTTGGCTACTGTTTGTGTGAAACCAAGTTGAAATACATTGATGCAGCTATTAACTGTTGATGCTGGGATTGTATGGGCTGTTTGCTTATGTGAAGCAAATGTGGAATGAATTACTGTGGACATTGTTTTTCACAATTAGAGTTCCAAGATTTTTATCATAAAGTCACCAAATAATACGATCATTGAAACTGTAACTCACAGTAAACTTCTAGGTATAATAATAGATGACAATTTCTAATATATCCAGTGTGTACTGATTACATCTACTCACCAGAAACTAGGCTACCTTTCTAGGATCAATGGATTCCTTACAGATACTACAATAAAAAACTCTAGCCACCACTTTCTTATTGCCAGTAGTCTTATACATTGCTCCTATCCTACAATACTCAAAGAAAGAAACTTGTCTCCTGTTACAATAAAGCAGCTAAATTTGCCACCAATCTCCATCATAGGACCCACTATTGTCATAGCCTAAAGCAATTAAAATGGCTTGAGCTACCCAACTACCTAACATATTCACTACTAACTACAGCATACAAACTGCTTCTTCATTCAGAAAAATGGCCTTCACTTCATAACTTATTACTGACATACTGTCCCGCAAGAGACCTCCGGTCTAGTAACAATTTCTTATTACTTACAAATAAGTCAAATAATGTTGCAAGACACTTGCTCTACTCCCAATACATTACTAAATTATGGAATTGTATCTCTACACAAAATAAAACTCTTCAACAAACTCAGTAGTTTAAACCACTGTTTAAACAACATCTTGACCAATCCTGGTCCTGCACATGCTCATCTCAAGAGTGAGACTTTGTATTCACCAAATAACACTCTTCAAGTGTTCTCCTTAAACAGAATGTATTCAACCTCTCACTGAAATGACAAAACAATTTTTTACATAGCTGCTGCCTCTACAAACCAATAATTTGCACATGGGTTTTCTCTTAAGTAACTTCCACCTCTGTAAAATCTTAGAATGTATAGGTGTAACTACTATTAATGTATAAATGCAAATGGAAATGTATCTATTCTGTGTTTAAGTGGAACTTAAAGTATAATGCATTGTAAGCAAATGGAGCTTTTCTCCCTGGGTATCTCCTGAAAATGGGTATTAACCAGTTGGGCTTTCATTGTAAGCAAAGACAAATAAATGAATAAACAAATAAATAAATAATCTTAAAGTGTATCTCAAATCATGATGTGAACTAATATTATGCCTTGCTTTTCCCATGCTCACCAGTATTCACTGAGGTATTAATAGTACCTTAAGTGCAAAATACTGACAGCATAAGGCATGGATGAAGCAAAGCACACAAGTACACTTATTAAAAGTTCTGGATTTCTCCATGTGGAATGCTGTTCCAATGCTTCAACTCTGAAAGAAATGAAACACATTAGTCAGCAATAATTTGCTTTAAATGAAATTGTTTTCATATTTATTAATGAGCTTAGCATAATAAGCACAGGGCAATAGAAACATTGCAATGTAGTCTTGAACTCGGTAATTAAGATATAAACAGATCTAAGGATGAAGGAGAAGATGCATTTTGAGAGGGATATTATGACCAGTCAGTATGAGGGACTCCAGCAGCCACCATAGAAAAAGTTTCAAAAGATGCAATGCCTGAAATAAAACGAAACAAAGAAATAAAGACCTGAGGAGTCTATCGACACCAAAGGAAGTTCCAGTATACCTGAACAAATTAGAAAGATGGAGCATGATTGCCATATAGGAATGCGAAGTTAAAGAGAATCTAAGCTGTGCCTGGTAAGATTTTTTAACACCAGGACTACTGAATGTGATACATGACCAAATCATTAGCTAGTACAGACTGTGGTGTAACATGAGAGCTATAATGTCTGACTTCAGGACTCTGGACAAGTAACAAATTAAAAAAAGTTATATGTATGTAAATCAGTGGAGAGAACATTTCCCATTATCAAATCACAAGGAAACCGATCTGTGCATTAAAACCAAGAGGTTCCTGATTAGGAAAAAAGGCATAGTTGTAATCCTTTGTTGGTAAAATGTAGTCTTGACCACAGCTGATATCTATTACCAAAGTGTCAATTTGTGATCAAGGTTATCTCTGAAGTCACTAGCTGACTGCCTAATTGTGTTCAATTAAGGCTGCCAGACTAGTGGAAAGCATTATTTGCCTTATAAATGTGTATTTTATGTTCATCCCAGGCAAAAAGGGGAAAATGGTTCAAAACTCATTCATGTCCTTATAATGTTTTGATTTTCTCATAGATTCACATAACCTATTTACATAACAGTGAAGATGATAAAAAAATTACCACTGATGCAATTATGATGCTTAAACCAGATGGAGGTTATAGCTATCTGTACAAACATCAACCACGTTTTCACAGTTTTACCAAGCATGAGGGTAGTATGAAGGAGAAGGAATATCCAGAATGTGACATCATCTAATAGGGGAAAGGCATTTCTAGTTGCCCAGGATACTGTCCTGTGGCTTTTTCCAGTATAGCAAAACTCTGGAGGCATTGCCATAGAACATACTGGTAAGAGAATAAAGAGCCCTACAACACTTTCCATCCCTTCTGCCCGTATTTTCAATTAAAATGGAGCTCATCATCATCATCAACCTCCTTCTTCCCATTTTCTACATGCGGTTGGGGTGTCTGTCAACTGTCACCATCTCTCTCTATTCAGTACCACTCTCCTGCCTTCTTTGACACTCATGCCTGACTGTCACAGGTCTTCCCTCACACAATCCAACCACCTGTTTGCTTGATACCCTTGTTTCATCTTGCCTTCTTCCTGTCTGTCCCAAATCTTCTTTACCAGATTGCCTTTTACTTTTCTGCACATGTGCCTGAACCACAGTAATTTGTTTTCCTTTACCTTTGCAGCAATTGGAGGTACGTTGGCTTCTGCTCTTATGTCCTCATATCTTAGTCTGTTCCCGAGTGTCCATCCTATCACCCTTCACAGGCAATTCATTTGCATCACCTCTAGCTTCCTTAACTGCTTTACTTTCCCTGCCCAGGTTTCTGTACCATACAATAGTACTGGTCACACCACTGTTTTGTACACTGTGCTTTTCAGCTTCTTTGGCATTCTTCAGTCATATACTACACCTGCCACTCAATGCCAGTTGGCTGCAGGCCCTCTGATTCTAGATTTGATCTCCTCATCAGACTTTCCTTCTCCTCCAGCACCCTTCCCAGATACTTGAAGCTGTTAACCTGTTCCAGTATTTTCCGTTCTATCTCAGTTCTCAGCTTCTTCTGAACTCCACTATTTGCTGCCATTACAACTGCCTTATCTGTGTTCAGTTTCATCCCATGTGCCTTCAGTTTTACATTCCATTCCCCTATACTTTGCTGAAGTTCTTGCTCAGAGTTTGCCTGCAATGCCACATTGTCTGCACACAGCAACTTTGTTCATCTGTTCTCTACAATCTGTTTACTACAGTTTGAGCTGTGGCCCCGACTTGTTTTCTAATGTATGGCCTCTTGTTTTCTAATGTATGTCCTCTTTACTAATAAATGGAGCTCTTTGCCAAAAATGTAATATTTTAAAACTGAGTAAAAGGAATAATTTCTGGCACTGAGTGCAGTCTGCTTTTATTGAGGAGCCATGACTGCTGGACCTCCTCCACAGGCTGGCCATGTGGCAGGGCCCTTTTATGGTGATCCTTTTCAAACACAGTTACACTATAACTACCTAGACATGTATATTTGTATGAGAGAAGGTGATGATTAGCCTATTTTTTATCCCCAGTCCACTTAATAATTTCCATTAATTCATCCTACTTACTAGTATTCCCTCTGCCTATTGTGATTAGCTGGAGATATTGCCACCATATTAAATTAACTGTAATGCATTTCTCCTTACATTTCATAAATGCCAGCATAGTGCTGTGGGTACCGGCGTAAATATCTAGCCAATGCAGTAAGTCCCCCTTGATCCATGCATCCCTGTATATCATTTTATTGTCTATTGTACTGTGCTCATTAGCTCATATCCAGTTCCAACTGTCAGTTATTCCTAGCGGGCATGAGGCCCTCAGCAAAAGCTACTTCAACTTCTTTTTCCATCTCTCAGGATTTCAAACTGTTCTTGTTTCTTTGCCCAGTGGTTCAGACACTTCCAGTTGGGATCAGTCAAGCTTTGTCCACAGCCAAACTAGTTCTGGATGAATACTAGCTAGGAAGAAATGCCTAAAGTCAGTAGCCTGTGGGACCTGCAACCCCCCCAAGCCATTGAAAAACCTGCAATTTCTCTGCAACGTGTTTCTGCTGATCTCTTATCCATAGGGTACTGTCATCCTCATATCAGGCATTAACTAATATATTGCCAGCTAGGATGGGATATCCCAGTGAGAATAGTTCTGCTTTATGTAAAGATTCAACTTTCTACTGCCCCGGTAAGCACAATTCTGAAAGTGGCCATCCCTGTCGCTGGCCTCTAAATAGCTCAAAGGGTTCAGATATGGAGTGATTGGTAATCACCCTGGCTTGGTGGGATTTGTGTAGCAGCTGACACCACTCAATAAACTCAAATGGTAACCCAAACACATCGATAACTCTCTATAAGTATTCCCGAAAGAGGGATGCAAATGCGTTATTAAAATCAATAAAGGGAGCTACCCATGGTTCCTGGGTCTTCTGTGACAAAGGTGTATGCTGTAAGCTAATGAGACCTGGAATTCCCTGTCGATTATGAATTGACCCTTACTATGAAAAACTCATTACGTTCTGGCTAAGAGATAATTAACATATTTACCTGTAAGTTAGCTAGCATCTTAGTCTCAACTGACATTCAAAAATAAGTTGTTAACTTATAATATTTTGCATAGTCTTCCCTTTCTTAAGAAATATGAGGATACTGGTCTCTCTCTGATTCGGGGTTGTAAGTATCACATGACGAGGATCTCTGTAAAGAGCTCTAGCAATGTTGCAGACAGCAGATCTTTTGTTACTTTGTAAGGTTCGATCTGGGTGCCATTTGGCCTGGGGACTTTCCCAGTCTTAAGTTCATGGACTTTCTTAAAAACCTCACCCAGTAAAATAGGGCTTTCCAGTTGTGCAAACACATCTTCACTGAATTGGGACTAGTCTATAAATCTGGCAAAGGTTTCCCATTGAATCTTATGTGTAGAGGGAGGATGTTGGTATATTGCTCTGTAAGCTTCCCCCTTGCATATATTTATGCCATTCAGCATGTGTGTGATCATCCCTGAAGCCTGCCTTAGGGATAATATTGAGTGTTCCAGCTTACAGCCTTTTAAAACCACCAGAAGCTTTGGAAATGTGTTGGATAATACTGAGTATTCCAGCTTACAACCTTTTAACACCACCAAAAGCTTTGGGAAATGTGTTGGATAATACTGAGTGTTCCAGCTTACAGCCTTTTTCTCTTTCTAAGGTATCCGTTTCCCTCAGAATATATCCCTACCTGTAGGGTGATTGTACATATTGGTTTAGCAAAGGGTAGTTTAGCTTCCATGATCTCTGTTCTTTCTCCATGATACAGAATTCCTTATTTTTCAGATACTTCCCAAAACCCATCATGCTAAACTTAAGCATATATTTCCATAAGAACAAAATATCTGATTAAGGTTACAGACAAAAAATATAAGAAATGGAAGAGAGGTCAAACTACAACTTTGAAAACTGAAATAAACAAGCTGGACAAACAGATTAAGCATAGTGTGAGACAAGATCAAGAAAATTTTGAAGACAATTTGTATAAAGATATTGAGCATAATAGGAAACCTTTTTTATAGATACATAAGATGTGGAAAGAGTAAATACGCATAAATTGATAAACTGTGTGCAGATTCTAAATTTTATTCCCAGACACAACAGATTATAGATATATTTACAAAATTTTATGCAAACCAGTTTGGCTCCACAAAAGGGGTGCTATGTTGCCCCTAGTGTCATCAAGGTAACCCAGATACTGGAATCAAATTAGATTATATCGAAAAAAGAACTGCGCAAACTGGATCCAAACAAAGCACAGGAAGGAAATGGAATTAGTAACAATGATCTGAGAACACTTCAGCAAGAACTTATACTACCATTATATCTATTATTCACTAGGTTATATAAATATGGGGAGATTCCTCAAGATTGGAGACATGCGCTTATTAAACCTGTCTTTAAGGGAAAGGAGAGCAGGACAAACCCAGAATCATATAGACCCTTAAGTCTACTTTCATGTTGTGGAAAATTAATGGAGAAGGTAATATTGGATAAGTTATTGTCAGAACTGGATAGGTTGGGACAAGAAACCATATATCAGCATGTATATGTTGAAAATAGATCTATTACCACCTGTAACATGATGTTCTATAACAATATAATAACAGCTATGAATGAAAAATTGTGCTGTGATGTAATTTATATAGACTTAACTTCAGCATTTGACAGGGTCATACACAAAACACTGATCAATAAATTAGTACAACTAGGTATTGATATACTCTTGATAAGATGGATAGCTGCATGGCTTACAAATAGGACATGGCAAGAATCATACAGCAACTGGACAGATGAAACCCTTGGTTACAGTCAGGGTGTCTCACAGGGCTCTGTCCCAGACCCTTACTTGTTTAGATTGTAGCTTTCAGACCAAACGTTTTCATCTGAGGTTTTCTACAGTTGCAGACGCAGACAAGCTGAAACTGGGTAAACTGATTACAAGTGTTACAGGTAAGGCATGTCTGCAAAATAACTTGACTAAATTGACCATTTGGGCACAGGGGGATAATATGCTGATAAATACATAAAAAAACTAAGCATATGAGATTTGGGAGACATAAACTGAAAGGTGAATATTTAATACAGCACACAGTGATTGAAACTGTAGACTCATTTAAGGACCTGTGTATATGGGTAAAATCGGCTTTGAGTTTTTTTAATCATGTCAACCAGTTGGTAAATTATAGTTATAGAACTATAGGTTGTATAAAAAGATTTATAAACTCTAGCAAATTAAAGATAAAGAAGTCATTGTTTGTTAGTTACATTAGACCCAAGCTTGAGTATGGAACAACAATATGGAAACCCTATAAGAAGACAAGCATGAGTAAATTGGAAAGAGTATGATGGAAATATACCAAGGGCATCCATGGATGTGAAAATCTAAGTTATTATGAAAGACTAAAATATCTGAACTTGTACAGTGTCTTACAGATATCTAAGAGGAAATTTTATTCAGGTATATAGGGCATTTAGGAACAACTACCACTGGGAATGTTTGGGGTTATCAAAAAGTGCTAGAGAATAATCAGACAACCTATGCAGAAGATTCTATAGGAATGAGAAGTGTACTAATTGGTTCTCTGACAGAGCAGCTGATGCATGGAACAGAATAACAAATTCAATTAAAGCAAGCACTAGTTTAGATATTTTTAAGAACAGCCCAGACACTTATTATGGGAACAAGTGTTTTGGTATATTGGCATTCTAGAAGAGTATTTATGCATGTGCTTGAAATATTTGTATGTAAGTATATGTATGTAAACATATCCCAGAGTTTTTTTTTTTTTTCTGCTACAGATTGGAAGTCATCCCAGAATTGAATAATTCAATAAATGATTGTCTCATTGCTCCATGACAGACCAGGTGGACTAATAATAATAGATCTAACCATTACTTATGTGGTAACTGTTCAGGGAGTTTCTATTACATTGGAAACGAACTTTGTTATGATCCAAAAAAGCATCTGGCTAAATGCTAACTGTCTTTAACCCATCAAAACACTACTGGCTAAGACTCCACAAATTCCAGGGCATCTTCCACTTCTTCTGACAAACTACCAGGGTCAAAATCTTTTCTCTCTGTTAAAGCTGGCCAATGTGTAGGTTTAGAGATAGACACTGCATTTCAAATCACTTCACCACCGGGCATCATAGTGGGTCCTTTAGATTTTGTCTTACCCATGAAACTAGTGATATTCTTTGTTGACTGTTGCAGTTTTCTCATAGCCTCTCTTCCAGTTTTATTCTTCTTCCATGTGCAAAGAGGTTGTGCAGGATGTCTGTAAGAAAGCTTCTGTCTGAGGGTTGCATAAAAGACAACTTTGTGTTACTCTTTTGGACCGCAAACAAGGCAGGAAGGTGCAGCTGTACTTGTTAGCCAAGATTTTTACAGAAATTAGTGCTTTCATTGTTTTCTGTTTACTAACAGTGCTTGGGTATAGTCAGGGGAAAAATGTACACTGGACCCTCCAAAGGTGCACGTAGGGTCAATGGGTCTCATCCATCTATCAACATAATTAAGACCTTTTAAGATAAATTGTCTCAGCAAGTTGGAATGGGTCCACATATTTATCTGATCTGCCCTCTTGATCTTGGGGGGTTGTTGATCCTTGCGGAGTTTCACAAGATCTCTAGAGCCACACCTTCACTACCCTCCATCAAACTGAATGCTCTGAGGTTATTTTGATGGGGTCTATTCTCAAGACCATCCAGGTTGTCTTTCTCTGATCCTCTAGCTGTTGTTGATATGCATTTAAAAGGTCCTGATGGTCCTCAAATTCCTGGTTTTGTAGTTCCAGGCTCTTGTAGATATCTGATACATCCTGCTTTGTTTCCAGTCCCATCAACTTAATTTGTTTCATATCACTTTGCATCTCCTGCACTAATTTTGGGAGGAAGGGTGAGGATGTCTGCAGAAGAGCAAATTCCATACTTGATGGGGCTGTTCCTCTTGCACTTTTTCCATTCAAGTTACAGGCCTTTTCACCTACCATTCTCATGACTGAGAATGGAGGTAAAATACTTCTAAAATACTACTACTAATTTCAGATCAAATACCTTTGGAAAAATGTACATTTTAACTGTAGACTCTTCCATCAATTTTATTTGTCTCTGAATATGAATTCATATCATTTTAGGTTGCCAAAGGAGTTAAGCTTATCTTTTTTAAATAAAGTTTTTTGTTTGTCAGTAGTTCAGCTAATTGGTACTTTTTAAATTCTATTTTTTGTTTTTTGTTATTTGCTTGCCATTCCTTCCAGACCTCAGTTGCCGTGGTATTAGTTATTCTACTTTAGTTTGTTGTTCTGTTTTTTTATTAGTTTGTCAGTTTTGTTAGAATACTACGGCGACCCATGCACAGGACTGTACCCCAGAATTATTCACTTTGTCGGGGACAGATACGAATACAGTGGGCAATTTAACATTATTAGTGCAAGCACTGTCCCAGTAAGTAGATGCCTTGGAAAAGAAAGTGGATAGTTTGTGCACAGGACAGTCCACAGCACAGCCACCCCAATTGCATATGTGAGGAGGTCAGGAACAGATGTATTCACAGATACCAACATGGGATAATGTAGTATCCCCGGGACAGGGAGATTTGAGAAGGGAGCTCCATACATATGCTTCAGCAGTGGCACACCATGAACCGAGTAATAGGATTAATTCAAATCGTGGGAATATCATATTTCAAGATTGGTTGGCCGCTCAAAGATTTCAAAGAAAGATTGTTGACAGTGTGGAGTATGGTTATTGGTCTACAGTTGGAAAGATCAGTTGTGTTTCCCCCATTCTGCATTGGTAGGATAAATTATTTCTTCCATAGGGAAGGGGCATAAGACTATTGGGTGGACCTGTTAATGAATATTGCAATGAGGTAGGAAATAGCATCTGCTGCAATTTCTAGGTATTCAGAGATAGTTTTTCTGAAGTTGGGGTGGTAGGCTTTAGTTTTAGGAGGTGTTTTTAATGATATACATTAGGACGGATTCACTTTATATCTTCAAAATACTGAAATGTCAAAACTCAGTATTTCGAGGCTATAAAGTCGAAACCTTCAAACAACGAAAACTCAGAAGCACGAAATTCAAAATCTCGCACACCAAAGATTTTGAATTTCACACTTCTACTACACACACACACACACACACACACACACACACACACACACACACACCTTCCTCCCCACACACAAACACAAGCTCTCTACTACATAGAAGCAGGGAGCAAGCACCACTGCACCCCCCATGTGGGGGGCTGAGCCCCCCTAGTTAAATATTCTAACTCCGAGGACATACTACATGCAAACACACACAAAACACCACCACACAAGCTACATTCTCCTCGCACACACACAAATCACAGCAACAAAACACACTAACACACACCACAGCCCCTACCCAAAACCCTTAACACATACACACTTACCTGAATCCATAACCACAGTGAAACAACAGAAGCACTAATTCAAAACCTCCGGTATTCGAGGTTTTGAATCTTGCGCTACTGAGGTTTTGGTCTTTTCAGGATTGTACTTTATGGGCTGGAAATACTGAATTTTGATATTTCAGTATTTTGAGCTTCTAAAGTGATTCATAGGTTCATAGATTCATAGGTAGGAACTAAGCTATTGGCCCTAGGGCCTATATAAGCCTAGCCAGAAAGGTGCCCTGGTTTTTGCCACCCAAGAAAATTATTTTCCTGTGCCCCTGTCGAGCAGAGCCACTCGTTAGGACAGTGTTGACTCAGAAAGTGTTATGGCTGGCACTGATTTGGAAGCTGAGCTGGGGTAAATGGTTAGTGTCTATATTAATTAGTGATTTTTTTGTGTCATTGAAGTAGGAGTCAAATAATGAAGAGATATTGTGTGGGTGCATGGCTGGGTATAGATAGGACTGCTCTACTCTACCTGGGGAAAACATTGTTTATGAAGCTCCAGGAAGTAATATCATATTTTGATGATTGTTCTGTAAGTCAAAATAGGGAATTATCTTAGTGTTTAAAACTTCTGATTTGTTTGTGAAGGTGTCTGAAGTTATGTATATTTCCTGTAGTTTGTTAACTTGCCATGTTTTCCATTCCTTATCCCTATCCTGCATTATTGTTTTTGGTTGTTGCAGACAGCCAGCAATGGTATTTTGTTTGACCTAATTTCTGTGTATGGGTACCAGTTTGGTTAGAACATCGAGGAGGGTAGTATTAAATAGGTGGGCTATGGAAATTGAGTAGTTCAATTTAAGGAGGTATGAATGATAAAGAAAGTTTGTTTACCAAAGTTTGTAAGATTCCGTACTTCTTTAAAATTGCATTTCTTGGGTCGAGGAGTTGTGTATCTAGGGGCAAAGGTTGGGAGATAATTACTAAAACATAGTTGCTAAGGAGCCTAAGGATGAAATTTTAATAGGTTTGTTTTTTTCCTATTTGAGTATGGTTGGGGTATGAATGATTTGTGAGTAATTCTATGCGTTTAGTGACAGCAAAGGAGAATCAGAGGTGATGGAAAGCCAGTTTAGTATTAGTCATACAGGATTATTGTTTCATGGTACATGTTTGATGTTGTCATAGACAGAAACATTTCTAATGTGTTAGTGTTATCACCAGATTGACTATATAGACCTACAATACTTAACCACATCTTAAGGTTAGTTTTTTACTACTGATGCTTCTGATGTTGATATGATAGAATTTTAGTATAGACTGAGTTGTTTATTGAGTATATAGGTGTGAAGGTGAAATGCACCCATGAATATTTATAATAGGCCTATGGTTATGGTAAATATCACCATACAGTTGTGTTTTTTTAAGGTAGAGGACATAGGAAAGTAGTGCATTATGTTTTATTCTACTTCTGTGGTGAGTTTTGCCAAACATGGGTGTGGCTGCAAGAACTGTACATTTAAGAAGTTTATGTAAGCACTATTATAGAAGGTTGGTGATATATAGGGAGGTTGGCAGTAACATTATTTGAGGTATTAGAAAATCAGGTCTAAATCATTTTATTGAATTGCTATTCAGCAAATAGCAATTCATTGCACCCCTATTTATTGAATGGCATTTCAGTGAATGACAAAATCTTTGAATGATTGATAAGGGTTTTGGCCATCATCATCACCACCCCTTTTCCCCTTCCCCACTGTATCTTGGAGTGGAGTATAGTATATATAGGTAGTAGGGTAAAGCAAAAGCCTCTCCTAGTGAGTTTTTTTAATTTTGTTCAGTTTTTTTGTGCCTGTTTGCCTTTTTTGTCATTCATTTTTTCATTCACTACTAAATAGGAAAATAGGGGGTGATTTGTATTTGATATATTATAATAAAAATTATAATGATATAGAAAATAAGACCCTTAGAAAATCAGTGGAGGGAAGGTGAATATGTTATGAGAAGGAGTGTGGAGTATGAAAGTAAGCATTAAATGTTGTATGGGTAGGTAACACATTTTATGTGTCATGATACAGGGAAGGATTGCTGGGAAGGAGAATAAGGACTGGGAGAAGGACTGATGAAAATGGTGCACAACTTCACAATTGGTGCAGAGAAATGAGACTTGGGAAATTTAAGTGGGTCAATGTGCTGGAGGGAGAAAGTTATAGTGGTGGGTTTGTTTTGTAGAAAGATAGGTGAGTGAAAGGAATTAAACACTGAGGTAAGTCATATAGGAGGGTAGGATTTGAGAGCTGAGAACTATACTTATTAAATTATACCATCTTTAGAAAAGACCAGATTAAAAAAAAAGAGCAAGATGAGTCCTAATCTTGGTTAGGTACAATAGCCCATGTATATTGTATGACAAAAAGCATAATAACATACCATGAAGTGAATCACTCATAATCACACCTACAGTTGCAAACAACAAAAATCTTCATGTAAGTTGCTTCTACCTTCACCCAGTAAACGGCAACAAAATCACCACCTGTATTCTAGATTAGATACAGGACACATACAGTTATGAATTCGTAGTTCTCAGAGACTTTTAATATTCTCACCCTCAGCACAACATTCAGTCACTAGTTTCTCTCAGCTCTTAAATTCACCAACTTACCAATGCCAAAAATATTCTAGACAAAGCCAGGCTGGTGGCATAGAGGGATAAAGCCCAGGTCTTACAAGTGTTATTAGCAGCTCAGGTGACTGATGGGCTTTCCAGGGAGGATAAACAGAGACTATCCTATAAGGGAGGAATGGCGATGGCTCTCATTTGACTGCCTTTGCTACTCTGATGTTGTGCAATGGCAGTCACACATAACACCGACAGCAGCAGCTGGTCAGAAAGAGTGTACACTGTGGCTGCCCAAAATGCTTACAGTTTGCTATCCATCTGACAATGCAGGGGTTTATGCCTAGCTCAGTTGGTTTATCTATGATCTCCGAGTGAGGTTTTGTGTTGAAAGTTTTAACCAGGTCTAGATAAGCGGTATCTACCATTTTACCCATATCCATGGCCATGGTGACTTTCTCAAAGAAGTCCAGTAGATTGGCAGGCAAGCCCTCCGTCTGGCAAAGACAAATTGGAACTGGTCCAGTGTCTGAAGAATTCTATGTCATTAATGATCAGGTCCATGATAATTGTCTCTATGGCATTGCAGATAAGACGGGTCAAGCTACTGGTTCTGTAGTTCCCTGGGTGAGTTGATGGGCTCCCCTTGGGCAGAGGGACTACTGTTGCAGTACACTATTCCTCTTGGACAAAGCCCTTCCAGAGGCTGTGATTAAAGAGGGTTTCTAGTGGCTCTGATAGATTCTGTTTTAAGCCATTTAAGAAGCATCCTAGAATGTTGCGGGGACCCACTGATGCTGTATTTTTGGCTTTAGTGAATGCAGTAAGGACCAGTTTCCTCATAATGACCAGTAGGCGGATGGTTGTGGGTATTTCTTTGTGTGTGGTAGGAAGTGATTGGGGGGGGGGGGGTTTGAACTGAACTTGGCTAATAGGTTTGCTATAGATTCAAGCTGGGTATAAGTGCTGCGGTTCATGATTAACTTTGCACATTCCTGAGTGTTTCCCTGAGGTTATGAACATAAAAGCCTTATGGCTATCTTTCACCTGGGAGGCAATTTTTGCCTTGTAGTTTTTTGTTGGCAGATTTGACCAGCTTTCTGATTTGCTTGTTTAGACTGCTGAGTGTTTTTCTGCAATGTTTTGCATGTTCCTTCTTGTCTTTGGAGATGATTTTTTTTCCTTTTGTTGAATAGGCTATTTATGCTAGGGGTCCACCAAGGTGGTTTATTTTTGCCAGTGATCATAGGTTTGACTCAGACAGGTACTGCCTGCTCTGTGCATCTATGACTGTGGTTGTACAGTGCATTTGTGTACAGGTCAGAGTAGGCCTCAGTGTCTTCTAGCTTCAAGTGGCTTGGAGGTTTAATAAGCTGCCACTTAGTTTGAGGTAATTGGTCTAAGTGAAGTTCTTAACAGGTTTGGAGTTTGATGGGGGCTCCAGATTAGTTTTAATACTAAAAGAGATCGTTCTGTGGCCAGATCTTATCATGGAAGAGATAATGAACAGTAGGGAGCAGCATCCCCCATGTTCGTGAGTACTGGGTCTAGGATATCTGTACCTCTAGTTGAGGAGATAACTAGTTGCTCCAAGGTGTTTGCATTGATGAAGTTCAAAAACCTCTGAGTAAGTGAGTTATGGGTTGCATAAGTTTCCCATTTTATGGCGGGGTAGCTGAAGTCACCAATAAGTATGGTGTTAGGCTGAATGTTAAGAGACTCCAGCAGGTTTAGGTAGGAGGTGTGGGTTTACAGACTCATGTTAGGGGATCTGTAGCTAGCAAGGATATGATAGGGGGGTCACACCTATAGCTACTTGGGCATGGACCAGCTCAATCAAGTCATGTTATTGGACCAGCCTAGCATTGTACTTGTCCTTTATGAATACTGAGATACCTCCTCCCTTTGTTTATCCTGAGTTGAGGGTGATAAAAATGTATGAAAGGGATTGCAGCCTTTGACAGCAAGGGTGCTTTCCATGGATCTGAACCATGTTTGCTGACTACAGATAATTCTGCATTCTCCAGGGTAAGGAATGCTTTCAGGGAGTGATTTTTTTTTATTTAAACTCCTAGCATTGAGCAGCAGTGCCTTTATGTAATCCTGCTTGATTTTATTTTATTTTTTTATGTTGGCGGATTTAACAACTTGGTACAGTCTAAAACAGCACTATGAGGATAGATAAAGTTTTTGCCAGGCTCCAGAAGCCAAGTGATGACAGGTGCAAACCATCTCTGGCAAAGCATTGTGGTTTGTCGATCATTTCTCACCAGGTGGACATATATTGCGTCCCCTTGTTGTGACACCAGAAATTAAGCCAGCTGTCAAAGTCAATTGTTGCTGTTACTGTTGCATTATCATTGGTGAAGGGAGGGTGGTACTCAACGCTGGACTCATACCTCCCTGGGACACATATTCAGAGAGCTTCTTCATGTCTCTCTTCATATAGTCCAGTTAGATACGTCTTAGGTCATTTATACTGACATGGACTATGACCATGTCATACTGATATGTAAGGCTGCATGTTTTCCAACCTTATTTAGCTATTCCCAGACTCTATTATTAATTTTCATCCTCTTGCAGTAATACTTCTTGGCCACCGATCCCCATTACAAATGGTTTTACTTTTTCACTCTCCCTCCACTTTTCCATCTTTCCTCCATTCCCCTGGAACATAAATGTACACTTCCTTGTCATACTTCTTTGAAAAATAAATTCCAATTCGAAAATATATTTTCCCAAATTCTCTGGATATTTGATCACTTCGAAATCATATGAATCATACAAACCTTCTTCTCATTATAACATTAGAAATTAATTTTACCTATCTCTACATATCGGCAAAATATGCAGTGGTATTCTGTACCACCTTTGTATAAAACATATGCACTGATCTTGCACTGCCAGAATTCGCTTAATCATACTAGACATCTTAATAACTTTGTGCCATTTCATAGGATGAAAATATTTTTTTTCTAGATGTCTACCTCAGCCATAACCTCCCCATTGATCTTCTATATTTTTGTATCAGAAACTTCTTATATTAAAAAAAAACAGTGTAAGAAACTTCTCTGTGTGGAAGATTTTCAGTCCATATATTTCTAGTTAATCACTGTACATTAATCAGATCAGACAATGGTAGTAGAAGTAGCAAACTTAAACTCATCTTAAGTAAAAAAATAATAAAAAATATATAATTTGAAATATTGTACGGAATTACTAAGTATTTAAAAGTAATCCAAGCAAGGCAGGCAGTCTGTTTCCAGTCAAAAATCCTTTATTAAGTACTCAGACAAGTGATCCAAGTAAAACAAAAATAACAGAGTAATAGTTTCCTCACAAGCTTTCTAAATATATGTATACTTTTTATCAGGCAAGGGAGTGGTTTATTGTGCTGTAAAACAAAGTGTTATTGGTACACATGTTAAATTCACATCCCTTCCCCCATCAGTGTAACATTCGAGCATGTCCTGCCATACTTAGTAGCTGTCATAAAAATATCACCCTTAGGTACTTTAAATAAAATTTATAATGATGCGGTACCACTTATTTAACCAGATTATTAAGTAGATTATTAAGTCTGTGATTTTATCCAAGGCAATATACTACATGCCTGGAAATATATCAACCTTAATCCATTTGGCAATCAAAATATATATAAATATATATGTATAAAATTTGCATGTAAAAAAATTAATTGTAAAAATCATATTCTATTTTCATGACCTATTTTTAACAAAGGTCACTTTTGTCCTTCTAGACTTCTTCAGGTCTGAGTGCAAGAACCCTAAAAACTATTTATAAAAATATTATTGTATACTTAGTTAGTATTGCTATTACACATCATTTTGAGTAAAGTAGAAAAATAGAGAACAAGAAAAAGAAAAAATGTATGATGATAAAACAAAATATACACAAATTAGACCTGATTTAACATGGTATTTAAAACCAACTGGTAGACTAAAATAAAATAAAATTAGTCATGTAAACAATGTGGCAATTTTTTAAGTTCCAGTGCACTTTTAATTGAACAGTAGTAGTTTAGTCCAGGCTTCTAAAATAGTTAATCTTTCATTGCCACATGAGTTCATGTTTCTCCAAAATATCTTTCAGTGTGGGGGGGGGGGTTTGTTATTAGGTTGTCAAACATCAGTCTTTTTGTGACAAATGTGTGTGCATGTTGGCTAAAGAAATGATGTGACTGCCTAAGAAATTGTGAGGTAACATATGCAGGATTTTGGTTTATAAACTCTAGCAGCCTTAGCTGCTAAAAGACTGATAGGGACACTGTAAGGACTGTAAACTTCTTATATTACTGATCAATCTTTGCATCACTCTTTTTCTCTGTCCCTTTCACCGCTGACACTTTCTGACTAAATTCTTTCTGTCAGCCTTTTCTGGACTAGAAATTTCTGTATAGCCAACTTCTTTTGCTTAAATGTCAACCATTCCATAAAACCAAAAGAAAATTGCTCTTAAATTCTCGCCTTCAAAAAAAGAAAATAACCGTCTGCTCACCAACATCATCACTAAGCAAGTTCTTAGCTCTGCTCTGCCGGGTATTCCAAGAAGTTGTTTTCCCACTTAGGTTGAACCTGGAGATATTTCAAATCACAGAATGAAAAAGATTAAAATTAATCCCCCACCCCTTCACTCTGAGATGGATAAAATATAACTGCATACTCTTACTCTCCAATTTAAACCAGACAACCTGCCTGAAAGAAATGCTCTGCCAGTCCACCAGCATTGCCAATTTTAAATCTTCTGCCCCACATCCATACCTTTCCTTACAGTGTCCCTATCAGTCTTTTATCAGCTAAGGCTGCTAGAGTTTATAAACCAAAATCCAACATAAGTTACCTCACAATTTCTTAGGCAATCACATCATTTCTTTAGCCAACATGCACACACATTTGTCACAAAAACACTGAAGTTTGACAACATAATAATTCCCCCCCCACTGAAAGATGTCTAAACAAGGACAGTGCTCTAAGCAGAATCATCATCAAAGATAATAATTCCCCATTTAAGGTACCCCATTTGCACCACCAGGTCCCCAAGTATGTAACTACACTAGGTGCAGAACAATTGAAAATAACCCACTACAATTAGTACATGATCAAGACATAGCATATATCGCTGCAACCATTTCAAAACCATAAATGATGCATCTTTGTTACTATCCTCAGCCTCTGCTTCCACAACTGCCACTTTAGACAGTCAGTGAAATAAGAAAGCTGCTCTAAAAATTAAACCTCATGAAATGTCTTCTATGGACAGTTTATCTTGTATACTCCCACAATGCTTTGCAAACTCATTTGCCTTCCCAATAACACTTTTCTTATGTGGACGAATCAGGGAAGGTTTCTTTCCTTTCATTTTGAAAAATACAAAACTTATCCTGCTACTCTAAGCCGGTGATAAACTAAAACCAGAAAATTACTGGCAATATCTATTCAAGGCTTTGTCTCAAAATTGGATAGGTAGTACCTACCCAACTAACCAGCCTCTTTGACCAATATAAAAGTCATTAACTTACAACATAGCATCCATCAAGGCCATAGTACTCAGATAATATTAGTGCAAGTATTAAATGACATACCATCTGAATATGATAAAAGCAATGCAGGATATGATGCACCTGAATTACTCTTTTAAAATGGAAAAAAGACCAGCCTGTTAAGCATCTTTCTGACACCAGAAAGCTTTCATTAAACACTTATAACCACTGTTAAGACTGGGTTTCTCAATGAGGATTCACAGTGGGACATTGCATGCTGGCTGGCAAATAATAGCTGTACAAGGTAAAACAGCTTTTAAAAGCTATTAGAACTTAACTCAGTCACACTCCAGTTTGGCACAGTGAACAATCTAACAGCTTTAACATCTATTAGTTCTAACATAGGGACTCTTCATTTCTGCCTGCTATCTGGTTGACAATGCAAAGTATTCTAACAGCTTTAAAATGTTTAGAAGGCTTAGAGGTCAGTACAACACTTCATGCTCCTACACATTTCTAGAAGTAGTATACATAGAGCAGATATTAGCTCCATGCGCTAAAAGAATTATGTCCTCCAATCATAACCAGCTTATTATGTGTTCAAAACATTGATGTTGAAAAATTCACCTTGAGAAACACCCTATTTTAGATTTCAGTCACACGAAATTGGCACAGGAAATTCAACAGCCAGGCTGTACATGTTCAGTATTCCAGTGGTACATAAACTACTTAAAAGGTAGAACACAAAGGGTGGTACTAATAGCTGTTATAGGTTCATAGGTGTATATTATGGTAATGACAACTAGGCTAATGACAACTAGGAACCTTATAAACCTAGCCATGCAACTCAAATGAGACCAACACATTTTATTTATATAGGGGTGATATACTGACTGCCTCTGTCGATCAGAAACATAAGTTACAGACAAGGGAGTGAATTTCCAGTTAACCATTCATTAGTCCAAGTTGCATTTAAATAGGGTTAGGGAGGAACTCTGCTTTGCATGGATGGGGATCCTACACCACTAAATAGTAATTCCTTGAGAAACATATTTGTCTCTCCAACCTGCACTATTTATATTGCAAGCAAAATGTATGTCTTTTGATCTAGTAGTTCTGATGCTGTTTGCTTTGTTTATGTGCAGAAGATTAAGCAAAACAGGGTCCAAGAATGCCTTCTTTGCCAGGCAAAGGTCTCCTGTCAGTAGTCTGTATGATACGGAATAAGGAGATGGGCTTTGTAGTAATCAGCGTAGGCCTTTTTGTTTATTCCATATTCGTTTAGTAAGGAACCTTTATGGATGTTCCTGTTGCTGCAAGTATCTGGGCATTATAATCAATGATGGGTCTGACTACAATGGTATGATGACCTCTCTGGGCCTAGATGCTATGATTTACTTATAAGCTGTGCAACATAGAAGGATTTTCTTACCACCTTGGACACCTGTTGTTTGATGGCTTGGTTACTGCCAACATAACTTCCCAGATCCATGACTAGCGAATCAACTTTTAGGGGTGTTTTATTGATGACATAATTATCCTGTATGGCTGACTTCCCAAAGGGCACTATAATGCATTTCTTGGTATTACGTTTTAAGCCATGACCTTGGAACCAAACATTTGTCTGTGTTAGCCCTTCCTGAAGGGTGTTCTAAATTGGGGGGATTCAGTGACTGTTGCCAGTTTGCAAGCATATGTGAACTTAATCAGCCAAAGGCCTTTGACATTAGCTTTGGTCTCTGAGAAGTAGATGCCAAAGGGGACTGGGCCTAGTGCAGAGGCCTGAGAGAATCCACTGGTGGCTGGTCTCTTTGTCAAGGTGGCTTCACTGAACCCAACCTCTTTGGTCCTATCCATGAGTCAAATAGCTAACCAACATGTTATAAAAGGGTTTATGGCTAGTTCCATATGTTTGTTGATAATCCACAAGTGGGGTATTGTATCAAATGTTTTAGCCAGATCTAGGTAGACACTATGCACCACTTTCTCCTCATCCATTGACTTAGTAACTTTTTCAAAGAAGTCCACCAGGTTCGGTAAACATGACCTTCTTTTGTCAAAGCCAAACTAAGATGGTTCCAGTGTCTGTAGAGTGCCTGTGTGCTTTCTGATAATTTCCATGATAATTTTTTACATGACTTTGCAAATAAGACTAGTCAGACTAATGGATCTGTAGTTTATAGGATCCTGTTGAAGGTCCTCCCTTACAAAGGGAATGACTGTTGCAGTCTTCCATTCTCGTGTCACAAGACTATATAAGGCTCTTATTAAATATTGCCTCCAGAAGTCCTGATAAGTCATATTTTAGACTATTCAGGAGGCAACCCTGGATATTATCTGGACCCAGTGAGACTGTATTTAAGGCTTTTTGGATTTGGTGGATCCTGCAGCTAACAGTTATCTTCTCCTTGTTCAGCCTAATTATAGGGGCTTCAGAGTGTCTTACAATGGATTTTTCTATGACGAGAGTCCTGGGAAATGTGTTTGCTTGCCTTTGGGGCTTAGTATTTAGGGCTCTATTGAGTGCGACTGTATGTGTAGTATTAGTGTTCTTTTTTCTGAGTTTCTTTGGTTGCTTAATGAGGCCTAGCTTTGACAATGGATAGTCTAGCCAATATTTGTTGTTTAGGAAGATTGCTTTTAAGTGCCTCAGCATATGTTGGTCTGTGTGTGTGTGTGTGTGTGTGTGTGTGTGTGTGTGTGTGTGTGTGTGTGTGTGTGTGTGTGTGTGTGTGTGTGTGTGTGTGTGTGTGTGTGTGTGTGTGTGTGTGTGTGTGTGTGTGTGTGTGTGTGTGTGTGTGTGTGTGTGTGTGTGTGTGTGTGTGTGTGTGTGTGTGTGTGTGTGTGTGTGTGTGTGTGTGTGTGTGTGTGTGTGTGTGTGTGTGTGTGTGTGTGTGTGGATGTGTGCTATATGCTATGTGAGGTGGGTGCTGTGTGGATGGTTTTGACAACCTGATATTCACTTGTATGGAAGAGTGTAGCCTCAGTTGTCAATGTGTAAGCATACCTCTTATATAATGTGTCGATTTCCTTAACGATGAAGTGGGTGTCAATAATCATAAGTAAATAGGTGTGTACTAGGCTAATGGCCCTGGGGCCTTTACAAGCCTAGCCCATAGGATTACCCTGGCATTGTGCCACCCGATCTTAGTTCCCAGTGCCTCTGTCAAGTAGAGACCCCTGGGGTGAATTTTCAAATTTCCATCCACTCATCCAGATTTCTCTTGAAGAGGGCCAATAAGGTGTTCTGCTTGACATGTATGGGAAGTCTATTCCATACCATGGGCAGTCTGTGGGTTATGAACCTGTCCCTACAGCTTGTTCTCTTGATTGTGGTAATGAGGTTGAGGTCTCTGGAGCATGTAATGCGAAGGGATTGGGATTTCTTTAGATGTAGCATTTCTAACGGAGCTGGGTCAGACATGGCTTTGTAAGTCAAGCAGAGATCACATCTAAATAGGCGATATGAGACAGAGAATAGTTGGAGTTTTTTGAGTCTGTCCATATAGGACAAGTGTTTAAGGCCTAGGAACCTCTTTGTGAAGTACTTTTGTGGCCTCTCCAGTTATTGTAGGTGTCTTGTGAGATACATGCCAAATGGGGCATTGTACTCGATGATTGGCCTAATGAGGGAAGAGTAGATGTAGAGTAGAGTTGTCATGAGGCAATTGCTGCACTGTTTTAAGGTGTCCATATCCACCAAGATGGCTACAGAGAAGTCTGGAACTTGTATATCCATACTGTTTAGTATTTTGATTGGTGAGCTACAAGGGGGCAGTGTATTAGGGTTTGTTGTTGCAGGCTAATAAGGGTGATTTATTGGAGCAGATTTTGTCAAACAGTGATAAATTCTACTAACCTTAATGTTTACACAATGCTAAGGGTGCTTTATTGGGACAGATTATGCTAAACAGTACTAAATTCTACTAACTTTAATGTTTACACCGTACCGAATTCTATTAAATCTATTGGGTTCAGTTCTATGGACCATTTTATAGGGAGCATTTGCTTTCTAAGATTTATCTATGGAAAATAACGGGTGGGAAGAGTACCTAAATAGCTTATACAACGGACAATAGCAATGAAAGAGGGGAGGAAGGGACTTAGAAATTAGATTACCATAAGGGGTGGAGTCCACAGGCATAGCCATATATAACAACAACAGAAAAATGGTGAGAGCTGACAAAAATTTCTCGGAAGAAGCAGGCTAGCTAGAGAGGGAGCCAATCAAATAAAGTCAATATTGAGCTCTTTCAGAGACTTTAGCTTAATGTTTGAGTGGGGGTGGGGCAGTCACAAAGAACAGGGGAACAGAAAGACACTTGAATCTAGTTTCTCTGAGCTGCTGTTTAGAATTTCAGAAACTTTAGCTTAATGCCTCAATAGTGGATGGGGCAGATACAAAGAACAAGGGAACACAAAGGCACTATAATGCACTTTAAGTATGTAAACGATTAGCAGAATATGAAACTGTTGGACCAAAACTGGAATATCAACAACTGGACAAATCCTGGAGAGGAACACACAGTATTCTCACTACTGATTTCTACTTCAGTTTAGAAATGTAACCAATAGTACTGCTTATGGAATAAACACAATATAAATGATTAAATAAGGCTCAAGTCTGACAGAAACACAGTCTTCCCACACCTGCAAATTAAGCGACAAGAATAAGGTCCCAGAACAAATGAAAATATGCATGTGCCTCCTAAATGTGTGCCTTCTATGGAATGGCATCCTGGTTGCACACAAGTATAGATGAGATGCAGTTCATAGACATATGCTGTGCATATGTGCATATGTGCATATGTGCAACTATTAAAAAATCACAGAGACAGTCATAAACAAATGGGGATAATGACATTTTCAATGAGTTCTATGTAAATAGTGTGGCAGTAGTGTCATAACAGGGTTCTGTACCTGCCTTTTATAATTCAGAATTGCACTTTGCTAGTGCTAGTGTACATTGTAGACATACATTATATCAAGGCAAACCGTGGATTTCTAGTCACTTTTCAATCAGTAAAAATGCTTTGTTTTGCTGTAACTCTTGTTGTTTTCCCTTTAAGATACATACTTCCACCATACTGTAACCCATTGCTTAAATTAGTTCTTTAAAGCCTTGAAGGATCATTGTAGGTAAAGAGTAATTCATTATGACTATGAAGAATGGGAGGTTCCTAAATGCATTAGAGTGAACAAGGATATTATAAGGGCTTTGGAAACTTGTATGTCCCACAAACAGGAACTATGGAAATGCTTGACCTTCCTATTCCTGTGTATACCAATGTATGTATAGCCCTCACTATATTTTCCACTGAGACATTTCACAGACAGATGGGGGAGTTGGTGGGTACCTCAGGCTTCTGTCTCAAGGATATTTCAGCAGTTCTCAAATATACTCCTAGCATATGTGGATGAGCATATCTATTTCTTCTAATCTTCATAACATTGTCAATAAAGCAAGTGGATGTCAAACTTCGGTAGCTCAACACTCCCCCAGTAAAATAACTATCTCTGAAACATGGCTCAAACTACACACTTCAGATAGGGAGTTCCTTCCCCCTGCCTATAACATCCTTCAGATTGACAGAACTACCAAAAAGGAGGAGGTGTAGCAAAAGTCTACTCCAACAATCTCACCTTATCTTCCTTAACAAATCCTCCTCCTGCCTTTCACCCTGCTGAACTGCTAACTGCTAACTGTAAACTCAGTAACCATAAAACACTAACAATTGCTGCTATATACATACCACCAGGAGATAACATAGCCATACTAGTACAAATCCTCTCCTAGTTTTCCAACAATGTACCTAACAAGCCCACCCTACTAGGCAATGTAAATATCAACTGGCTATCTCTAAATTCCTCCTGTACAAGCTCCTCTATTAAATTATATGGCTTTACCCAGCTTATCTCAACTCCCACCCACTTTATTAATAAAATTAACTCCTCATCTATCATCGACTGGATTGTAGTCTCCAACCCTAACCTCTATCACAACCCTCAATCCCTACCTGATACCATTAGTAATCACTCTCCAATCTGTGTCCAAAGGTTCTCTCCTCATCGTCCCAGACCACATAAACATATTGAATGCCAAAAGCTATCCGTTTATCCTGACCTATTTAACAACATTCTTTCATCTGTTAACTGTTTCTTACTTTTTAATCTACCTCTTGACAAAGCTGTTGAACAATTTAACACCATATTTCTTAACACTCTCAACTCCCTTACCCACCTTCAGACTAAAAGGATCAAATCAAGATGCTCTCCCTGGCTCACTCCGGCTATGCTCACCCTAATAAAGAAAGAGATAATACCTGGAAGCTCTTGACAAGGACTAAACTCCCCACTGACTATCAAACATACAAGGAACTGCATAACCTCACTAAAATACAGCTTAACATAGATAAGAAAAACTTTTATCAGAATCCCCAATCCACACACAATAAAAACCCCAAAGCGTTTTGTCATAGTGTTAACCAAATCCTGCATCCCAGAAACCCCACTACTCCTAACCCCTCCTCTAATAATTCTCCACAAGAGACTGCATCCATCTTTAATTCATACTTCATCGACTCAGTTAGTAAACATATCCAACCCTCTAACTCCACTGCTCCCTCTAATACTTTTATTCCTTCTCAGTTCAGTGATTCCTTTTCACTAAAACCAGTTCCTTCAAGCTACATTAAAAATCTTCAACTCAAACTAAAACCTTGCTCTGTATCAGCTGGCAACCTACCTCCACTGTACCTTAAGGCTGCAGCTCACTTTATTGCCTATCCCATTTCTATGCTCATTAACCACTCTATAAGGGAATCCACTGTTTCCTCACTATGGAAACAATTCTATATTATATATTATACCCCTTCACAAAGGCGGAAACTCCACCGACCTATCCAACCACTGGTCTATAGCAATACTGTCTCCTCTGTCTAAAATCCTTGAGAAATATGTACATAAACAAATCCTAGACTATCTCATCTCCCAAACTCTACTCTTACCTACACAACATGGTTTTTGTCCACATCATAGTACCACAACAGCCCTCATTTCATTAACTAACTCTATCTCCCAGGCCAGAGGCAATCACAAGCTGGTCTCCTGTCTCTTTCTTGATCTTTCCAAAGTCTTCAATAGTGTCTGTCATCCTATTCTCTTTTCTAAACTCTCTCAACTCAATCTTTCGAATCCTACTATTTCCTGGTTTCAAAGCTACCTTTCCAACAGACAACAAACAGGAGTCCCTCAAGGATTAATACTTGGTCCCTTACTTTTCAATATTCTCATAAATCACCTCTACACTTCCTGTCCACAGTTATCCCTAATACAGTATATAGATGACTCCACAGTCATCACCACCTTTAATACTCTCCCTGACCCATCTACCCTAACACAAACGTCTTTCACCCTTATAGAAACATGGCTCTTAAATAACCAACTCGTACTCAACCCCAAAAAGAATAAATGTCTACTCTTCCTCCCTAAATCACTCTCAGCACAAATATACATTCAGCATTACATCCCTAAACAACACAACCATTAAGGCTGATACCCATACTAAGCGTCTCGGTACCATTATAGATGACCAGCTAAATTTTGACCTACATGTATTCCACTGTATTAAGAAAAGCTATCAAAAATTAGGTCTATTATATGGACATAAAAAGTTTTTAACTATTGAGTCTTGTCAGACACTTGCCCATGCTTACCTCCTTCCTAACCTGTTCTACAGTTCTCACATCCTAACTAACATACAATCTTATCTCCTCACAAAACTTGAAACCACCTACAATAATGTAACTAGATTTGCGTCTAATAATCCACCAAAGTCACATCACTGTCTTGCTCTTTCTTAAGTCTCTAAACTGGTTAGAATTTCCTCATCATCTTCAACATTCACAGCTTTCCTTCATTCATTTCATTGTACACAAACCCTACTCCTGTCCTAACATCTCCTCTTTAGTCTCCCTCTATACCCACCCCCAAACTCTTAGGAGCTGTGATCAATATCACCTAGAAATCTACAAACCCAAGAGCTCTTTTGGACAAAAACTGTACAGCTGTTTACCAGCCCTCTCTTGAAACAAACTTCCCATGTCTCTAAGAAAAATAAACCAGACTCATGACTCCAAGGAAGCTCTAAAAGATTATCTAAATAGCACCTGGACATGTCATTGCAAATATCCTACTTGAACTCTCCACCCTCATCCAAAATGCAACACTCACTCTCTACTTGCTAAGCTCTTATATTTTCTCTCAAATATGACATCATCTACAACTTCTTAGCTCATTTCTTCCTGTATTTATCTCCACTTTACTCGTTACCTAACCTTCTTCTTTTCCACTTAATTATTTATCTAACTCTACTTCATCACTATTTCCTGTGCCTTTTTCTCCTATCAAAACTATCACATATGCTTAAACTCCATTCCTATAAGCTGTATCCTCTCCTAACTGACTTTTTACTATCTTGATTGCTTCCTTGCACACTATCCTATAAGCTGTATCTTCTCCTCACTAATGTTTTACTCTCTCGAGTGCTTCCTTGCACACTATCCTATAAGCTGTATCTTCTCCTCACTAATGTTTTACTCTCTCGAGTGCTTCCTTGCACACTATCCTATAAGCTGTATCTTCTCCTCACTAATGTTTTACTATCTTGATTGCTTCCTTGCACACTATCCTATAAGCTGTATCTTCTCATAGGTTCATAGGTTCATAAGTTTATACTAGGCTATCTGCCCTAGGGCATTTATAAGCCTAGCCCAGAGTTTTTGTGGCTTACGCCACCCCTTTCTATTGAAGGATATTATGCCCATTATTTTGCTGTGCCTCTGTCAAGCAGTGACACTGTTGTAATCCCTGGGGTATACCTGCGATCTCCCATCCATTGGTCAAGATTTCTCTTGAACAAGGCCAGCGAGGTGCTCTGCCTTACATGTACCGGGATTTTGTTCCACAGCATAGGGAGTCTCTGGGTGATGAATCTGTCCCTCCAGCACGTCCTATTTATGACTGTGTCAAGGTTTAAGTCTCGTGCTCTTGTGGATCTGATGGATTTAGATTTTTTGAGGTGAAGCATGTTCATTAATTCCGGGTTGGACATGGCCTTGTATGTCAGGCACAGGTCACCTCTGAGCAGGTGGTAAGCGACTGAGTAGAGCTGGAGCTCCTTCAGTCGGGCAGCATAGGACATATTTTTGAGTCCCTTTATCCTTTTGGTGAGGAACTTTTGGGGTCTTTCCAATTGCTGTAGGTGTCGGGTCAGATACATTCCAAATGGGGCGTTGTACTCAATCATCGGTCTGATGAGTGATGAGTACAGGGGAATGATGACCTCTCTTGACCTAGACGTGAAACCCTTCGTGATCAGGTGAGCAATGTAGAAGGTCTTCCTAACAACTTTGGCCACGTGGGTGTCAAATGAGAGGTTGCTATCAACCTGTGTTCCCAGATCCCTGATAACCTCTTCTGTGCTTAGTGGATTGCCACCTATATGGTAGCTAGGGGTAACCTTGTTTTTCCCAAAGGGTATGACTATGCATTTTTTAGCATTTAACTTTAGGCCATGGCTTTGGCACCAGTTATTTGTTTCTATGAGACCCTTCTGAAGGATATCTGTGTCTGATGTGTTTTCAACTATGGCGCCCAGTTTGCAGTCATCTGCAAACTTTGTCAGCCATAATCCGCCTGTGCTTGCCTGTACTTCCGAAAAGTAGATGCCGAACAAGAGAGGACCCAGGACGGAGCCCTGTGGGACACCGCTTGTGACAGGCTTTGAATCTGACATGGCGCCAGCAACTCTAACCCTGTGGGTTCTGTCACTTAGCCAGTTTGCAACCCATCTTGTGACGTATGGGTTCACATTTAAACTGGTGAGTTTTTCTATGATGCCTGGGTGGGGTATCATCTCGAAGGCCTTTGCCAGGTCAAGGTAGGCTGTGTGGACTGCCTTGCCCTCATCAATGGCCTTGGTGACTGTTTTGAAAAAGTCAACCAAGTTTAAAAGGCACGATCTGCCCTTGACAAAGCCAAATTGGGTTTGATCCAATGTCTGCAGGTCCCCTATGTCTTTATTTATGAGTTCCATAATGATCCTCTCCATAGCTTTGCAGACCAGGCTTGTCAAGCTGATGGGATGGTAGTTTCCAGGGTCGGTGGAGGCACCACCTTTGTGTAATGGGACCACAGTAGCCGTACGCCATTCCTTGGGTATGTATCCTGAGGTGAGGCTAAGATTAAACAGCTGCCCTAACTGTGGATTTAATTCCTCAATGAGCTCGTGGAGCACACAACCGGGGACACCATCTGGTCCCATGGATGCTGTGTTTTTCACCTTGGAGAGAGCTGTTCTTACTTGAGCATTTGAGATGTTTGGGAGGATACATTTCTCTGGTATAGATATTTCTCCTTTTGGGGGGGAGGGGGGAGAAATTTGCACTGAACCTGTCAGCCAGTATGTTGGCAATGTCTGTAGGTTCAGTCAACTTTACATCATTTTGAACCAGTTCTGAACATATCTGGGAGTTTCCTCCCAGGTTTCTAACATAGCTAAAAAAGGCCTTGTGATTGTCTTTTGAGTCCGTGGCAATTTTTCTTTCAAAATTTGCTTTGGAGGATTTTATGAGAGATCTTAGTTTTTTACTTACGATGATCAAGGGTGTCTTCCCTTTTGAGGATTTTGCTCTATCTTGTAGTAGCTTTCTCCTTTTGTTGTAGAGCTTGTTTATGGCTGGGGTCCACCAGACTGGATGCCTGCCTTTGGTACAAAGAGTCTTTGTTTTGTTTGGGATTGCCTGATCCATGCAGTCCTGGAGGTGCTGGTAGAAGGCATTTGTAAGTGATTCAGCGGCTTTAGTGATGGTTTCCACTGGCTCTGGGGCCTTGAAAGAGACCACACCAGTCCTAAGAAGTGTGAAGTCGGCTTTAGAGAAGTTCTTCACTGTGGTCTTTTTTATCTGGGGTGGGGGCGGGATGTGGACTTCCAGTGAGATTAGTTTATGATCTGATCTCACCAATGAAGGGTATACCTCCGGTGTTGAACATTGTGACCCCATGTTTGTGATAATGAGATCCAGTATGTTTTCACCTCTTGTGGGCATGGTGACTAGTTGTTCCATGGCATTAGAGTTTATGAACTCTAGGAACCTTTGGGCTAAAGTGTTGGGCTTTGACTAGTGATCCCAGTCTATGTTTGGATAGTTGAAATCACCTAGTATGATGGTGTTTGGGGTTACATTTATCCCCTCCAGAGTTTTCAGGAATGCTGTGTGAGGATCCTGAGTTTGAGAGGGTGGCCTGTAACATGCTACAAATTGTAGAGCAGTCTTGCCTACGGTTAATTGCACCTGGATGGTCTCTGATGCATCGTGCGTTGCCACCAACCTGGAGGTGAGGGTATCTTTGATGAATATGGACACCCCTCCTCCTTTCTTGGTGTTATCCGGATTTTGTGGCCGGAACGCATGATATGAGGTAAAACCTGATAGTGCCGGGGTGCTCTCAGGAGCCTTGAACCAGGTTTCAGTCACAGCACAGACATCAATGTTCTCCATACTGAGAAGGGCCTCGAGTGCGTGCATCTTGAGGTTGAGACTTCTGGCATTGAGCAGCATTACCCTTAGTTTTTTTCCTTTATTTTGTTCTAGGGTGGTAGGTTTAGAATTTGAGCCTGGCCTAAAAAAGGCACTATGGGGGTGGCAAGAGCCTTTGCCAATATCCAGAAGCCCAGGGGTGACAGGTGCAAGCTGTCCCTTGCGAAGCAACTTGGCTTGTCCAGCATGTCATCCTAAGCAGACAGACATTGGATCCCCTTTGAATGACACCAGTGATTTAGCCAATTATTAAAGCTGATCATCTTTTCTCTGTACTGTAGCATCATTCTTGGTGAAGGTAGGATACTGCTCAAGGTCAGGGTCATACCTGCCTGGGTTACATAATCAGAGAGCTCCTCTATGTCCCTTTTCATGTAGTCCAGGGAGGTATGTCTCAGGTCGTTCACACCGGCATGGACAATGACTGAGTCATACTTGTACCTGCTGTCAAGTGACCTGAGTGCTTGAGTTATGTGGCGGATTCTAGCGCCTGACAGGCAGCTTACTGTGACCTTCTCCTTGCTCAATCTGGTGAGTGGGACATCAGTGTGTCTGACTATGGAGTCACCTATGACAAGAGTATCTGGCATTGTGTTTGGCCTTAAGGGCTGTGACTGTTTGGCACACTGACTTTGTGGTCTATGTGTTGCATGTGTCTTGGTCTGTGGTGGTAGTTGTTTGGGTGTCTGCTTCGGTGGCCTCTGCTGTTTTGGTAGATTTTTGGTCAGAGCCTCCGAGTATGTTTTTATGTGTTTGTGTGTGTGACATGAGGTTGTGCTAGTGCTATGTGAGACTGGGTTTGAGGTGTGTGTGGTTACCTTCTCCTCCTGTCTGGTCTTGCTAGTCCTATGATGAGAGAGCTCAGCCTCCAGTTTGGCTATATATTTGCATCTCTCGCATGTGTTTGTGTTTTGTGGGAGAAGGAGAGGGTTGTCTGTGTACATGAGGCAATTGTAACACTGCCTTAATATTCCCAGATTCATCAGCTGAGCAGGAGATGACACTAGCAACTGACCCCGAGACATGCTAGAAGGTAAAGCTAAGAACTTTGTGTAGATGGGTTTGAGAAGAGTTAAAGGGGTGTGGATGATCGAAAAAGGGGTATTAGGCTGGTAGGGTGCTATGTATACTAAAAAGTGCTATATCAGAGTATAGAGTACTTTGGGTGCAAGTGCTAGGCTATCCGGATAGAGAATAGTCACTTATGAATCAAGTAGATCAAGACTTTATACGTATAGGATAGGGTAGTTAGATTATCCTCACTAATGTTTTACTCTCTCGAGTGCTTCCTTGCACACTATCCTATAAGCTGTTTCCTCTCCTTATTAACTTGCTACTAACAGTGCAACTTCCTTTCTCACTTTTTAATTAAATTCTACTTAATTTTACTCCTACAACCTCAGGTTATACCAAAAATCGCTGTAAAAGAAATGTGTATAATAGTGTTTTATATCTATAAAGACTGCATATTGTATTAATGTTTTCTACTAAAGTATCTTACTAACCACTGTGATCTCTGTATTAATGTTATATCTGTAATACCTGAATTTATTACTATTGCATTTGACTATTGTACCTTACTAGACATTGTGATATAATAACTTATTATACCGTGGAGCTTTTCTCCCCAGGCCTCCACTGAAAAAGGGCTTTTGTTCAGTACATCTATTCTGGTTAACAAATGTCAAAGAAATAAATAAATATAAAATAAATAAATTTCTCAGCTTTACCCCAGGTAGAACCTCTGCAATGTATGCCTTCTATGGGATGGCATGCTTCCTTGAGGTGCTTGGTGTGACAGATTGTGCACTTGTGGCTATGATGACCCCACCTGTATGAACTGGAAGAGGGATACAAATTGCATCAGTTGCCACATACAGTGTGATGCATGAAGATGCATCATCAGAGTATTGGTGTAGCATACTGACAGTACCTATGATGTGATACATGTAGATGTATCATCAGAGTATTGGTGTAGCATACTGACAATACCTATGATGTGATGCATGTAGATGCATCATCACAGTATTCATGCTGCATACTTACAGTACCTATGACGTGATGCATGTAGATGCATCATCAGAGTATTGTTGTAGCATACTGACAGTACCTATGATGTGATACATGTAGATGTATCATCAGAGTATTGGTGTAGCATACTGACAGTACCTATGATGTGATGCATGTAGATGTATCATCACAGTATTCATGCTGCATACTTACAGTACCTATGATGTGATGCATGTAGATGCATCATCAGAGTATTGGTGTAGCATACTGACAGTACCTATGATGTGATGCATATTGGTGTAGCATACTGACACTACCTATGATGTGATGCATGTAGATGCATCATCAGAGTATTGGTGTAGCACAGTAACAGTACCCAAGGCACACAAGTTCACTGACTGGCTGGCATTTCTTGCATGTAAAATACACATGGAAACCTTGTTGGCAAATCTATGCTAATACATTTGTGACCTCATAGGTGTTGCTGTATGCATTGACTAAGGTTTATGACTAAGCAAGCCATCTTAATGTGCCCACACCCCCCAGTCCAATTATTTTTTTTCAGGTGACTGAAGCTATCCACTTGAACCTTGACTAATAACACTGGCCCATAACTAACAGGGAGATGCAGAAGAAGGCTATAGCACCATCTTGTTCCATATTTAGACAGTCATTAATTGAGAGTTTGGCCTTCATAAAGCTTGTTTCCACTGCCTGAGTGAGTCTAGGGTGTCCCTGTCAGTATGAAACTGTTACAGTGTGCAGAATGTCTATTGCTTGCCACATTCAGCATAATACAATTCTGTATCAGCCTGATGCACAACTACCAGAACAGGAGACCAATGAAATACACATTGATAGTGCAGCTCCCCCCATCATTTGCTGCACAAGTGATAATAGCAATGGTAGCCAACCAATGGCAGCTGAATGGTACCCCCTCAGACAGGCTCATTCATGGAGTATAGCAGTTCAGGTGAAGCAGCAGCATCTAATCCACAGCTATGGGCCATGACATTCACTACATGACAATGTAAAGTCACAATGATAAGAATGGCTGATTGCAGTGCTACCTGTGAGAATTCTGTGTAGTGAATGTTTGACTCACAGTGTAGATCAGACGTTCCGCCATGCACCTTACAAAAATGTATAAATAAAGTCATAGCCATCATCATTTGTACAGCTGTCAGTGAGCAAAGGCACAACTGCTAGGAATATCTGAGGTATGATCACCTCTGTTAGCATATCTCAGGTCTGCTTTGCCAGGGAGGAGAGATTGTTCCCTGTCTGTGGTCACTCAGAGGTGGAGTAAATGATGCCTTGGGCAACCCCAGGTAAAAGCTATGTCCAGGTTTTTGTTCACTGTATATGTATGTATTTATTTATTGACATTTGATTACTGGGAAAGTCCAAACTGGGTAGGTATCCATTTTCAGCAGAGGAGGAGAAATGCTTCAAGGTATTACAAAAACATTTTAAGAACAAAAATTTTACAAGCTTCAAAATAGTACAAAAACTTCTACAGTTTAAATAATTATACCAAATTAGACATAATGTGAAAACATTGGCTAAATATAAATATAGCTTATATTACAATATTTTAATATTTAGAGAAATTTTAGCCAGTTTAGTGAAAATAAAGATACACTACAAACAGGAATAGCAATGTGAAGTGAGAGGGGAAAAAAACAGGGCTATAGCATAATTAGGTAGAGTCAGGGGAGAGATAGGGTTGCCACCTTTCATTGTGGCTAAAACCGGAGTAAGGCCACACCCCTTGGATCAACAGTAATCCCACCCACATTCTGGCCATTTTGTGATATCACTATGACATCACCTGGCTGGGAACGCCCTCTATTTCTGTCCCCTGCTGCCTGCTTTCAACTGATTATGCTTTTCTGTAAAAAAGCAGAGTAAATCAGCTGATTTACAAACTCCGATAAATCTGTTTCCTTTTCTGAAACAGAATACCCAAGTTTGTACAATGTTTTCCAGACTACTGGAGAATCAATCTGATATCTGGATAGTCCATAAAAAATGGAGGGGTGGCAACCCTAGGCAGAGAAATTGATTAAAGTCGTAAAAAAGGGGAGTAAGGAGGTGTAAGGTTTTAAAATACATATTTGTTCTATTTAAGGACATAGTGTATTCTGAGGGTGAACTAAAACAGAGACAGACTTTGGCAAGGAAGTCTTTCAGAATGGTGCTTAAGGACTAGATGGAGATTAGTGATCTGATGGATACAGGAAAGGAGTTCCAGGCCTTAGCAACATGGTATAAGTGCAGACCATGCACATATTTGGTAGGTTTGCAGACAGAGAGAAGTTTTTGGTCACTGGATCATAATGGCTGAGTGGGAACATAGTTGTGTAGAATGGTATTTAGTGCTTGAAAAGCAGATGTGCGCTGGATAATTTTATAGGTGGTAAAAGCTGTGTATATGTTAGTTGATGTGGTTCTCACCAATTTAGGCTTTTTGGTAGTATACGGTTGTGGGTTCTGAAAGGGTTTTTTTTTCAAACACCTTTATTGAATTATCAGTTGTGACATAGGCAAATTTACACTCATATAAAGGTAATCAAACTATATTAACATAACAAACATTATACTTCACATATATTGCTATACATCATATAACCTAAGCAACATTATATAAATTTTCCAATTCCTGCTTTTTTTTTAAATAAGAAATATTTTTAGTAAACCATCACATACTGCATAGGCAGTAATACATTTATATAAATGAAAGCAAATCACACCGATACAATCCTAGTTGCAAGTACTTTACATCACAAACCATACTGACACACTCCCAGTTGCAAACATTATACATCACTTATCATTTACCCTGTCATTTTCACTTAAACATTACATAGCTCATTTAATTATCCTGTTATTTGATGCTAATTTATCCACTTTATTATAGCACTGTTCAAGTTTTTTTTTTTTTTTTTGTGATGCCTGGAGGTTAGTAAGGATGTGAGCACCATAAACCAGTAAGAGGAGGAAGTAAGTAGTTGCAGGCATAGTTATAACTGCATTGGTGAGAACATTTTTGCTCTTTAATGCATCCTTAGTTTTGGTGATTTTTTTTTATACAATTTTGTATATGCACGTCAAATTTAAGATTATCATCCACTAACGTCTTTATTAATTTGCTATGAGAAATTACTTAAGTGGTTGTATTATTAACATAGAGCGCCTGAAATTTAGTTTTTTTCATGACAGTGGGATATGAGGAAAAGGAAAGAGTTTTTTTTGAGGGGGGGGTTAATGATCATGAGTTGTGAATTACGAAGCCATGTTTCAGTGGCTGTTAATACCTCCTGAGTAACTTTTTTAAGTTGTGCCAGGTTGTTTGTTGTGCAGTGCATATTAATGAGGAGTCATCTGCATATTCTATTAGGGAGGCTAGTTGTGTGGATGTGTAGAGGGTGTTGTGAGAATGCTAAGGAGAAGTGGACCAAGGATTGAGTATTGTAGTACACCGATAGTGACTTGGAGGTATAGAGAGAGAGGGTAGAGTGACATTTTACTGACTGATATCTATTGGACAAGTATGTTTTGAATCATAAGAGGGTAGATTGAGATATAGCTAGACAGGACATTTTAATTAGTGATTTGCTCTGACAAAATGTTCTTAAGGTTTTAAACAAGGCTAGAAATAATGACGAATCCGGTTTGCCATTATCTCTACCTTTATTGACAGTGTCTACAAAGGTTATAAGTGCAGTGTTAGTACTATGGGGGAAGAGAAGTCATGATGTGTGGAGGTTTGGAGGTTTTTATGCAGGAGACACTTTAGCAATTGTTTCTGAATACATTTTCAATTATTTTGGAGAGGTGGGATAACATTGCTATAGGTCTAAATCTAGTGATGTCTATTGAATTTCCTCATCTGTGTAGACAGATAATGTGCAATTTTTTCCACAGAGGGAACATGAGATTCCTGTGTTGATATCTTTATTAGACTGAGATACGATAGGCAATGCCATTGGCTGCTATTTTAAGGTACTCACTTAGAAGGTCATCATCTCAAGTAGAGCGTGGTTTGAGTTTGTTTAAGAGTAAGTTTATGTAGGATGTGGGCACATGTTTGAAAGTGGAAGTGGAAGTGATGATATGTGGCTATTGTCAGGGTTGGCATTAGATGTTGGGGAATCCTTCATTAGGTATCCTGTACTACCTGTGAAAGAACAATTCAATTCTGTTGCAGTTTTGAAAGATAAATTATTGTGAGTGTGGCTAAAGTTGAATTTTTGGCTGGGGTGTAAGATTTCTTTAATGCTTGACCAAAACATTTTAGGGTTGTATTTATTATTGCTCTGAATGTTGTTAGAATATAGTTTTTTGTCTTCATTTACTTGCTTTTAAGTATCATTTCAGAGCATTCTGATGGTCTCAAGATATTGCAGTGTTTTATACTTTTGACACTCTTTTCATGCTTTTTGTCTATCCTGCATTAGCAATCTACTCTTTTAGGGTAGCCAAATTGTATTATTTGGTCTTAGTGTCTTCCTTCTAGGAGTTGCAGTGCTGTTTAGGCTATATATATGAAAGCTGTACTGAATTTATTTACAGCATCATCTAAGAGGAGCTGTTTAATGATGCATCAGTTAATAGATGATAGGGTAGTAATGCATGTTTCTAGGTTAAACATAGACTTACTGCATGTTGTTTTATAAACTTGCTGTTTAAGTGGATGTTTGGGATACCTGGTTGCATAGACTGGGAGACGGTCAATAAGAGGGTCATTGACATTGTACCTGTGGTGGTGAATTTACTATGGCTTGATACTAAGATCCAGCCTAATAAGGAGTTTGATGTCTTGCTATAATGTGTGGGGCTTTTTATTAGTTGTGAGAAACCATTTACATTCATGATGGATGTAGGGGAGTTAGAGGTTATGTCCAACTAATTGATAGTGACATCACCTAGTAATATTTTTTTCTTGTGGAATTGTTATGGAGACCCAATGTGGGATATCTTCCTGTGTAACTGTAATGTTATCAGGAAGGATGTAAAGGATAGTAATATGTATTTGTTTTTATTTGTTTAATTTCAGAAAAGTAACAAGAAGCTCTGCTAAGCACTATTTTCGTATTGGTTTGTTGTAGGGAAAATGTGGTAGTTACTGGAAAGTATTAAAGCAATGACCCCATGTTTCCTCTTTATACAGTCATTATAAATCTTATTATAGCCAGTGGATATAATTTTGAAGTTGTTTATGTTAGGTTTAAGACAAGTTTCAGTTGTTTAGAATATCAGGTTTTTGTTGTGTAATCCAGGCATGTAGTTCAGTAGTTTTATTTACTTCTCCTTCTAATATTCATGGTAGAAAAAGTTAGAATACTGGGGTTGAGGTTGACCATTGCAGGGTTACAATAGTGTGTGGAAATTAATTGTCTTGATGTTGGTTGTGACAGGCAGAGACAGGATAAGAGTGAATGTCTTCACCTTGGAGGATTTTAGTATACTGGGTTTTATTGATTCACATTTTTTGGAGAGTATTTTTCCACTTATTTTTATTTTAATTTGGTTGAAACGGAGTTAATCAGTCTATATTGGGGTACAGGTGAGGGGTGTTGTTAAATATTTTTGGTATAATGTGTAGAGGGTATATGGAGGAAGTAAAGATAGGTTGTTGGGACAGAGCTGGGGAGATGACAGCTGTTATTGAGTCATAGTAGGATAACAGGTGGCTCAGCAAGAGGAATGAAGAAAGAATAAGCTGAGGAGTAGCATGTGTATTTAAATGCATCTGTATGTTATTGATGGGATGTAGAGGGGGACGGGAGTATGAATTAAGAAGGAAGCAAGAAGCTGGAGGGATGTAGGATACTTAGTGGTGGTGAAGTGGGAAAGCTGGTAGAAGGTAGGAAATATTTTCTATGAAGAAAGGGAGTTACTTTGTCCTGTTATCTTCTCTTATGTTTCTATGTAATAAATAGAGATATTTGAAAGGATAGAGTATGTGGCTGTAGATAATCAAAGACGTAGTGATGGTTTATTTGGTGAATGTAGAAGCTGAAATGTAGAATGATAGGTAGGTACTTTTGGAGAGGGTTCAGTGTAGGAATGGATATAGTGGAAAGTAGTTTGGGAGGGAGAAAGATTGGAATAATGATAAATGTTAGGTGGAAGATGGGAAATAGGAAAACAGAAACTGGAGTGTTTGTATGATAATAGTAAAGGTTTTGAAGGAGAGTTATGAAATAGGTTCACAGGTGAAAGGTGCATGTGGAAAGTATAATGGTAGATTAAGAGGGAGTGTGTGGGAATTGGGTGTAGGGTAGTGGAGCATAGCAGACTACTCACCTTCACTCACCTGCAGGTCAATTTTTCAGAAAGCAGTCTATACAGAGAGGAATCATGTTGTGGTTAAGAGAGCTATGGAGAGGCAGTGAGGCCATAAAATAACTTTTCCTGTAGCAAGCGGAAGACTTTCTATCCTGGCAGTTTCCAAACACTGTACTACTGGTGGCCATCCTCCCAACACTGGGATTTGCCTACCCATGCTCTTCTGGGTAGGGCTCTGAAGGAGGTTCTCTGGGTCAGAATAATTGTGGCAGTTCTGTAGACCCCATCTCACAGCCTTTGTGCACCGACCCTAATGAATTCTACCCATCGCTAGTGCAGCTCTACCTTTACTCATCATCATTATTTCTCCATCCTTTACTCGCTTGCCTTCCTTTCCATTTGGGAACCCAACCTATTCTGTGACCCCGCATCTCTGTATTTTTAGCCCATCTATCTATGTTTATTGTCACTATTCTTATCTCATCATTAACTATCACTCTTTCCTCTTCTGTCCTTTAGCTTTCATAATTTCCTGTATATATTTCAGAAAAAAAGGACCTATCTCCAAATCCTTCAGGGTAACCCTCTTTCATCATCTTAGTGTGGGTTTTTTCTGCTCTCTCTCTCTCTCTCTCTCTCTCTCTGTCTCCTTTTTCCAACTTCTTGTCCACCTCCATATCTGTATTTTCAAATGCTGGAAACTGGTGTTCATCAATGGACACCAGTCAGAATAAGGGTACTGAAAAATATACTTTTTTTCTGCCATCAGTCTTCACAATATTAGGCTGAAATAGAACTTACCAGCAAGCTACAAATATTTTTGAAGCTACTTTGTAAAAATCTGAAGAATCATAGGAGTTACACATGTTTGCAAGAGATGCACAAGAATTCTTGCATCCTTCTTATCCTAATTTATACATTTCCATCTCTGCACAGTTTACTTGTGCAGGTCTTCACTGGCTGTTCATATATCAAAAGCTGCATTAGTTGTCTGCTCTTAATGCATTTGCATATTGTTAAATCAACAATGTTTGCATATTGCCTTGAACACTTGTGCAATGCAGACCTATGAATACCACTCAAGCAGTAACTTGGAATAGCTACACATCTAATAAAATAATGTCAAGTACTGGTGCCTCCCATGACTATATTCATGGACAACTATTATTTGTAATGTTTACCATTAATGCACACCTTCATACAAAAACATTAAATATATAGATAACTGCAATTTTATGCAGTGCGCCCAACATAATTATATCAATGAACCTTATGTAACACTATACAGATACATTACTACCAAGGTTAAAGGACTCCTAGTTCAACCAGAATGAGACAAAAATTAATGATGTTTGGCAAAAAGAACACTTCAGTTTCTATTCCCCCTAATCACAATCAAAATGATATTGTTATTTAGATGGTACCTTAATTTAATATTTTGAAACATAGACAATAAACGTATATTGTGCCGTGCCCTAACTTCATAGTGCAAGATAGTCACACACACATACACACACACACACACACACACACACACACACACACACACACACACACACACAGAAAAAATATATAATTTCAACAATGGTCTGTCCTTTTAACTAAGGATTACTCTAGCAAAAATGCTTCTACTTCTGAATCACCTCTATTTCTTAACAGTCATTGAAAATCTAAACAAGTCTTAATCATTCACATTAGAATCTACCAAGTACATAAATGTAAAATTTGCTGCAGTACCAGTAACAATTGTCCACACTAAGACCATCTCAAAAAAAGCAAACTGGATGCCTTTTACAAATAAGCTGTTTCAATCAATTTATTTTCCCTCCCAGCTGCAGAGGAGCAACCCTTAATTCCATGCTCACATGGCACATATCAAGCAGAACCTTCACATCATCTAACAAGATTTTCTTGTATTTTATGAAACCTCTTCTATATCTGTTGAAAAAGCTTACCCCATTTCCTTTGCAAATTCATGGACGTCACTATCAAGTGAAACAAGGAAGGTCACTGACATCATGACTTTAAAAAACTTATGCAAAACTCTCCTCAGCAATAGCTCAGTTTTCTGTAAATGCAGTGTCAACTGACTGTCTTTGGTTTCCTTGTGATTACTTGGTTTTCAATCTCATGATTTGATGGCAGTCAGTATTATGGTTTCCAAATGGCTTGATTACTATAAATAACACTCAGTGTGACTTCCTAACTTAAAATTTGGTCACCTGTTACAGAACTCAAGTTCCCAAATTCTGCAAGTTCAAGAAACTGAAGTAGGTTCAACGGAAAGTATATTGGGTACAGAATGAACCAAATAAATGTTTTCTCTTCCAGGTAAGAAGTTATCACACATAGACAGAATATAAAGGCTCAACTAAAATGAAAGACTATGGAAAATAAGGTTTGATCCGACCACAAACTAATCACCTTGGAAACCTGCAACCTCCCCACCCCACCCTGCAAAGGTAACCACCATGAAAAACTTCTCCAAAGTTAAGTTTGGGCTCCTAAAAATAGAGGTGGCTAACTTCACAGTACCCATGCACAAGGAGAATAGTTGCATGACTGCTGAATCATACACCAATGCAGTGTATGAACATGTACACAAATGCATGGATATCACCATAACCAATAAAACCAAGATGCCCTCCTCCAGAAAAAGGAAGCCAATATGGTGGTTCCCTGCCATAAACAACAAACTACACAACAGGAAGGGAGAATGGAATAAGAATAAGGTAAAGTCCCAAGACTAAAAAAATCAGCCTTATCAGAAAGTTGAAATCCCCCATCAAATATCAAAAAAAAGCTATGAAAAACAAAAAAACAGCAAATATTAAAGATAACCACATGGCTTCTACAGTTATGTAAAGAATATCCACGGCAATACCCAGATTTGCTCTGAGCTACTGCACGATGGTACCTCCTATACCGAGCCAAAAGTTATTGAATTACCACATCGATGGTAGTCCACTGAACACAGAAGGCGTTATAAGAGATCTGGGAACACAGGTTGACAGCAACCTCTCTTTTGACCACTACATTGCCACTGTGGTCAGAAAGTCTTTCTATATGGCACATCTCATTACTAAGGGTTTTGCATCCAGGAAGAAAGAGGTCATTGTCTCACTCTACTCTTCCCTCATTAGGCCAATCATCGAGTACAATGCCCCATTTGGCATGTACCTCACTAGACACCTTCAACAACTGGAGAGGCCACAAAAGTACCTCACAAAGAGGATCCTAGGCCTTAAACACTTGTCCTATATGGACAGATTTAAAAAACTCCAACTATTCTCTGTCTCATATCGCCTACTTAGAGGCAATCTCTGCTTGACTTACAAAGCCATGTCTCTCCCAGCTCTGTTAGAAATGCTGCATCTAAAGAAATCCCAATCCCTCCACACCACACAGTCCAGAGACCTCAACCTCATTACCACAATCAACAGAACATGCTGAATTGAAAGGTTCATAACCCAGAGACTGCCCATACTATGGAATAGACTTCTTGATGAGTGGATGGGAAATAGAAAATTCACCCTGTGGATCACTCCAGTGGCTCTACCCGACAGAGGCACTGGGAACTAAGGTCGGGTGGCACGATGCCAGGGTAATCCTATGGGCTAGGCTTGTAAAGTCTCCAGGGCCATTAGCCTAGTACACACCTATGAACTTATGAACCTATTGTGAATAGCAATTTATATCAAGTCATGATGTTTTTCTTTCAGACCAATTCATTGTAAATAAAAACAAAGGCGATGAACATATTTACTCAGGATTTTTGAAACTAGGTTTCTGACTGTAAAGTGTGTGTGAGGGGTCAAAGGTGCAAAGATTTTGATGGAGAACTGTGTACCAGTTGTGACAATGAGTATGATGATGCTGATGATGATTAACTAGCTTTTAATGTTCAGCTGTGACACCTCCTCGAACAATGTATTCTTTATACTTGAGAGGAAGACCAGCTTAGCTTTTACTCATGCGGAGCATATTTCTTGCTTGAAATAGCTTAATGTCGTTAAAGTACAGATGTCAACAGATTAACAGGTCACTACTTGCTAGCATGTGAAGACGAATTATGTAAAAGCTAGGTTGAAATCCATGGAGAGAGTATACTTTATTAAGGACAGATTAGTTCTACAGAAGTGCTTTGCAGAATTGACTTGTTAGTCTGCCAGGCTTACTTCTCTGTATGCTTGAAAAGTAATAAACATGATTTCTCTGTGGGGAAAACATAAGTGATTATAACATACATTAAGAAAAGTACATCTGCATCCTGAATGTTTTCCAGATGGCATAGGGAGGGGTATTTCAAAGTTTGGAACATACCGCTTCTTTCTAACTTGTCATTTAACATATGACAGCTGTAAGGGTAAATAATAAACACCTGCTCATTTAATGATATCTTAGTTAGTCCACTGAAATTAAAAATATTTCCTTATTTCAAAACATGAAGAAAAGAAAAACTGTATTTGCTACAGATCATTACAGTGTTCTTCACTTAATTATAAGTTTTTCACTTACATTGTTCCGTTACAAAAGGGCTGTATAATTAGTTCACTGTTGAATAAGCTCTAGGCACTGAATATATATGCACATGCATAATACAATACAAAGGTGAAATCGGATAACCTTCAAGGAAGACGGCATCTCATCACTTAGAACTTTGTTCTCTTCTCTGTGATTAGCACTTTCTTTTGCAAAACCTTCTAGGTGCTGAAAATGAGTTGTGTAACACTTCTATAGAAATCCTCTATGCATTAATATCTTCTTTTTCTGGTAGCTGAAGACATAGCAGTTCAGGAAGTCAAAGCATCATTTAAATTTCTCAGAAACAGCACAATTTGCCAGCATACTCTGCCTCAGTAATCTGTCTTCATAACAGAATATTGCAGCAGCAGATTCCAGCAAAACAAATGATTTGCAAATAGAGAAAATGAATGTGCATTTCATATTCACAGTGTACTTCCTCTATCTCACTGTATAATTGTAAGGATCTGTAACTAACATGCATTTTATTCCCCAGTTTAGTTTGTGTATACAAACTCTGTGCAGAGATGTCAACAGGAATAAGCTACATTAATTACCCACCCTAACTGCATAACACACACACACACACACACACACACACACACACACACACACACACACACACACACACACACACACACACACACACACACACACACACACACACACACACACACACACACACTATTAGTATAGAAGAGTGTAAGACAGTGAATAAAAACCTTTGCAAGGTAATACCTGTAATTCAGAAGTTAATATTTAGAAAAACGTAAGCAGAAGCTATGTGATTTCATTGAGTTAGGCAGGAAGGAAATGGGTCTATTTCATTTCATCAAATGGCTATTCAGTTTGTAGCCATTCATGGAAAACATATTAATTGAAGCTGCTCTTCATCAAACGGCAAATTTTAAGTAGGGCAAACAAGTCATTGGCCAACCAAGCGACCGCAAAACGTGTGTGTAAATGAATGGATAGATAGACAGACAAACACGGAGACAAATAAATCTGTGTTTAGTATCATTATACACTTTTTAATATAGTTTCTTTTTTTTTTATGACTGTTGACTCTTTTGAAAAGTAGCACATAAGCCTTCTGCACTGTACTTGAGTGCACTTGTACAGAGAAACATGTTGTGCATAAGTATTGTGCAAGTCTTCTGCACTGTATTCAAGTGCACTTGTACACTGAAACACTTTGCACAAAAGTAGTGTGCCAACCTTCACTATACTCAAGTGCACTTGTACACGGAAACACTTTCTGCACAAGTGGTATGCAAGCTTCCTGCACTATACTCATGTGCAGTTGTACATTGAAACACTTTGTACACACGTAGTGTGCAAGCATTCTGCACTGTACTCAGGTGCACTTGTACACTGAGACAGGTTGTGTACTTAGTCCAGTACTTTCATGTTCTTATTTAGTGCAAATGTTTTTAAGGACCTGAATGAGGGCTGTTCTAAATAATGTGATGCTTGCATTAGTTTTTATGATTAATAGTGAGATTGCATTTTTTATTTTTAAATTAGATCCTGCTATTTTCATTTTTTGGTTAATAGCTTGATGAAAATGGTAGCTGTAATCATTTGTTTCACTAGAGCACTATTGTGTATTTCAGTGTGGCTACAGGATTTATTTGTGTTAGTAATGCTGGATTTGTTATGGACATGTTGGTTGCTTTGGTCATTCAGCATTCATGTGTTTTAATATAAAATCTCAATGTTCAACATCTAATAAATGCATACGTATCATTTATACTGTAATAGTTGTCTTTATTTCATATGAATGCAATCTGATTAGAAAATGTTTATGTAATTGTTAATATATATATTATTTGTACAAATACTTTGAGACAAGAATTAGGCCACGTGCATCACGGACAGATTATTAACAACAAATGTATAGTATTACAGCATAAATGTTTGAACTTCCACTACATTTCATAAAATACAGTAAATATTGAACATTTTCTTACATTTGTTAAAACATCCATGGAAACATTACAACGTTACGGGCAGGACTGAGTGCCCAACTTCAAGAAAGACAACCAGCATTACACCCTCCCCTTACTCAAATCCCCAAATTGTGAGAAAGCATACCTTGGCTCACTTCACAAACTGAAAATAAGGAAAGAGGAACAGAAGAGAGGTTCACCCAGAACTCTTCTCCTCCTAACAAACATCACACCAATCTACAATACATCAGACTGGGCGGGTAGGAATAACTAAACTCTCACATCAAAAGACTGAACTAACTCAATACAATAACTTTTTACCTGCTCAACCCCACCCTTAATAACCTCACGTCCTCCCAACCGTTCCAAGTGTAACTCTTAATTCTCCCAGCCTATTCTAAATCCTAACTACTACAAATTCCTACCTAACCCACGTCTTTCTGCCCCCTAACACACCCTTACTCAGCTTAAATCCCCCTTCACCTCAAAGTATCCTTGGACAAATCTGTTTCCAGACTTCATTTGTCCAAACAATTTGAGACATGAATTATACCACATGTCCCATTGTGACCACATTATTAACCACAAACATGAAATATTGAAGCACAAACGTTTGAACGTCCAATACATTTCATAAAACACAGTAAATATTGAACATTATCTTACATTTGTTAAAAACATCTGTAGTAACAATGCAACACTATGGGCAGCATTGACCACTCATCCTCAAGAAAGGCAAGCAACATTACATCCTCTACTCACTCAGATCCCCAAATTGTAAGACAAAATACCTCAACTCACCTCACAAACTGAAAAAAGAAGAAGTGGACAGACTCTGTTTTCCGGCTGTTCCCACACTTTTTTTTCATAACTGACTGACAACATCCTGTAAGTCAATGCCTGATGTACATTAAACAAATCCAAACCTATCTCACTTAAATACATTCTATCATTCATATACCAAACTGGATCCTTATCATTAAAATCTCACTGCTTAATCAGAAACACACCCAGCCCTCCCAATGCCCTTGACACTCTGGGATTGGCAAAAGGCCTAGCTCTCTCTAGAGCTGCAAACTGGCAGCCTACCTCCAGAATAATCTAGGTATAACCTCTAACCACATCAGCATGATTTGTGGATGCTGTTGTCATAACTTAACTCAATCACCAACAATTAGATCCAACAACTGCCTTTTAGGCACCCAACATAAATTACCCCCTAAATGAATGACAAAAATCTTCAGAACCCCCACTGCTGCTTTTATAATTTCAAACTTAACAAACAGTTGACACCAAAGTAAACCTCTGAATCCACATCATGCAATATGCAACCTTACATTTTACTTTTGAAAGCCCCAACATACTTATACCAGGCTTCACAACTGATCTCTTATTGTCCCAGAATACAAACAAAAGCCCCAGGATAAATACTATGCCATCTGAAAGGCAAGCAAATTCATACATTAACAACATCTTATCTTATTTAACCTAAGCAAGCTCTAGAGACCCAGCAGCCTCTCCTCTCTTAATGACTTCTATTGACTTCCTTCCACTACCAAGTTAGAAGCTCTTCTAATCTGAAAGGAATGCACAGGAAACCTGTTTCTACATACACTTTCCAAGTGCAAAGCTTGACACACCACATTAATAAATCATGCTGCTGACATTGCTCTTTCCTGCACAGTAAAAAAAAAAAAAAAAAAAAAAAAAAAAAAAATATATATATATATATATATATATATATATATATATATATATATATATATATATAAAAACACATCCTGTTGTTCAAAAATTCTCCTTAACTGTTTTATCCAAACTACAGGACACAACAACTTTTCTCCCTCCTCAAACAAGACCACTGGCATACCTTGATCCACCTAATCAGTCTTTGATCTCCTGAGTAAATTAACACCGTAGGGTCCAATGCACATGCATCTTTTCACTGCAATGATCCTAACACTTCACCCACTCTAAATGCATCCATATACATAATCACAGCAAGAGCCGCATAACTACAATATTCTGACAAATTTCTCAACAGAAATTGCAATCCCTTCAACAAAACCCTAAGCACCTGCCTGGTAACTGGAAATCATCCGTCGTCATTATTCTCTCACAACCCTTCAACATTCTCAACACCAGCCACTGTTTTGTCACATCATCCAAACTAGCCAGCCTGACCGCAATGCTACAAGCTGACAAATGAGCTTTAATTGTCCTACAAGCTGATAAACTAACTTTAATTGTCCTAACTGCCTCCACTAATTCTGCTATGACTAATTTCAATGACCACTTCCTATGCTGCATGGGCAGTTGACTAAAGAACATTGAAAACGCAGCTAAGACAGAGCTATATGCCTTCCAAGTAGGCTTAGCCCAAGATTGCTGTATTAACCATCATGCTATGGATTTCCAGTGTTTCATACTTTCTCTAGAATAACCTAATGCCTGAAATCTGGAAAACTCTAACTGAGAAAGGCTGTCAGCTATCTGGTTAACCTTGCCTGGTATATGCCTCACTGAAAAAGTCAAATTAATTAATAAGCTCTCCAATAGAAGCTTCTGTAAAACTAGCAATTCCAATTAAGATTTAGCCATTTTCCTAGACAACACCTGCACTACAGCCTCATTGTCTGAATCAAACGCCACTCTTCTGTTTACCAACTTAATCTTCCACACAACTACTGCTGCCCAGATTGGTAAATCTCCAAACATGCCACATCCTTTCTCCATTCTTCAGCCTATCCTTCATGCAAACAACAGCAAACCATTATCATCCAGAGAAAGCTCCCATGCCATGTGCCCCTGCCTCATCAGTAAGTAGAGTTAAATCCACTTGAGAGACTTCTACTTCCTGACAAATTTACATGCCATTAAAACAGTCAAGAAATAATGCCCACAATCTCAAATATTCTTTAACCAAATTTGTAACACTAATCCAATGATGCTTGCTCTTACCACCATTTAATAAACACCTGACCTACAAAATGTCCTTCCTGGACTGCTAGCCCTGCAAGCAAAACCTAACAACTCTATCATATCCTTGATTCGAACCATATACCTTGACTGCATGTAATCAATTTTAACCGAGAAGAAACTTTGCAGAGTGGAGGGTGCGATGTTCACTTTCTGAATTATGTTATGCACTTAGTTCACGTAATAAAAATCAAACTGTAAAATATAACTGCAAAATACATGCTACAAAATATTCAAATAGAAAATAGTAGGTAGTCCACAGCTGAGGTAAACATGGAATATCCTTTACTGAAACACACAAATGATCTTAGCTGAGTATAATGAAGAGCACCAAAACATTCCTTATTTATATATAATCAGGTTATTTGGTGCAAGGGAGTAGTTACACAGGGTGGTTCTGTTAAGACCAATAAAAGCATTAAAAAAATATTCCTTTAGCCAAGTCCGCTTTCCCCATTAACATTGTAGTGAAAACAGAGACTGTGCTACCTAAACTGAAAATCTAAAGACAAATTACAATCTAAGACCTGTTTATTAACACTTTGTATAGGCTAACCAACTAATCCAATCCTTTACTAATTGAGAAACTAACCAACTAAAAAAATGACTGACTGACTAACAAAAAGATCTTCCACTAGACATCTACCAGAATAAATATTAATAAATATACAACTTTTAACAAACATTTCCTATCAGATAAATACTTCATCAGGTTTGTATGTCAAAAACAAATCATAATATGAATGAACATGTGTATAGAGATACAACTGAAAACCTAAGTAGGATTCATTGACAATTAATACTCCTACCATGACATTTCACACCACACCCTCAATAGCAGGTATGTCTATCAGTTTTGAAAATATGAACATAAACATGAAAATATAAATAATAAATGACAGTTATTACTTTCTCTACTGCAGAGCATTGTAGATTAACAATCTTTGTGTAATTTTGTTAATTACTCCTTATCCTGTCTAATATATTCTATTATTAGTTGGTAAGTCTGTTAGTCAAAAAAGCCAGACTCCCAGAAAAGGTCTAGTCACCATAAGATACTCTGCGTGCTAAATGGAAGTATAGAAAAAGGCACTATAGGCTGGAATTTGTTAATCACAATACCCCAGTGAAATTTCAGCAAGTTTCCAGAAAGGTTATCCAGGAATTCCTACTCAGCACAGGACTATCTGGACAAAAGACATAAATACATCTTACTATCCTTTGGTGGAAAGGTTAAAAGAGGGGAAGGGAGCTGCATAGTGCTGCCTTGATGAAAGCCAAGGGCATTGTTGTGTCCGCCCATTTCTAAGATCTGTGAAATGTCGAACAACTACAGTAGCAAACTTCCACAAACTGCTAAACAAAACTCAGTAATAAATAATAAATCAAAAAAAAGAATTCCAACCTTCTTTTGTTAACTGTTTAATAAGCAAAGCTTTTGAGTAAAACACTCGTCATCTTTATCATGAATAGTGCTGAAACCTCTGTCTGTATGTCTACTCACGCTAAGAATATAAAAGCTATAATTTCCAACATAACCAGATGTAGTGAGGCTAATAGAGATTTGTACAGCTGTGATTAACCACTGCACATGACTGTGAATGAGGCTCATCTATCCATTAGAAAAACAGTATTCAATAATAAACAGCAAATTGAAAAGAGTATTTTTTTTAGGACTGCCGCTTATATCAATACAACTTCCTATCTAAATTTAAGAACAACAAACATGCGAAAAGCCATATATGAAAGGAAGACATTGTGAAAGGAAGACAGACATGAATGTAGGTGCAACGACGAGAAGTAAGTCTGTGATGAAGAAGTAAAGATTAATATGACTGTCTTAAATCTTTCTAATCATATATCCACAGAAACAGAACTGTCAATATTTGATGAGGGACTGTTTGTTTCATCAACAGAAGGTAATTTAAATGACTCTTTAACTGAGTTAAGATTATTTGTTCATAAGTTGGATTTAAAGTTGATATATAAAACTGATACTTGTGATATTGCTCACAATTTAAAAAGACCTACTACTTTTATACCTATAAGCACACCTGTTGTAAATGCTTTCTATGCAATGTGTGACCAACAGATATATGATTTTTATTTTGGACAAAATTGTGATAAATATTTCAAGGTTAATTATAATGAAAGGCAAGCATTACACAAACTGTATGATATACAATATATTATTATTAAACAAGTTGACAAGGGTGGTATGACTATTATTATGAAATATGGACAATACATAGACCGAGTGAATGAGATTTTATCAGGTCTTAGTACTTTTAAAAGTGCTAATAGAATGTATGTAGAGAACACTATTTATAAAGTTAAAACTCTTATATGATCTGATACTTGAAAATTATATTAGCATTGGTATGTATAATTTTATGTATATACTTAATCCAGTAATTCTGCCTTAGATCCATAAGAATTTGATGAAACCACCTATGAGACCAATAATATCTGGGAATCAAAGGGTGACAATAGCAATCGCCAAATATCTAGAACACACACTTACAACCATTATTAAAATATAGTAAAATTATAGCAGGGATACTAAAGATTTTTTACATTATCTATACTGTTTGTCTCAGGCTGGCTTACCCAATAATCTATTTCTGGTTGCCTTAGATATTAAATCATTGTTTACTCTTATACCTAATGACTGTGGCATACAAGCAATTAAAGAATGTTTATGTAAAAATAGCTCTCAGGAAGGAAGATATAAACTATTTGCTTGATGTTAGATAGTGTTTTGAATAATAACATCTTTATGTTTAATCATGAATGTTATCATCAAGAATTAGGTGTAGGTATGGGTACTCCCATTGTTAACACCTATGCAAACCTAGTGCAAACCTAGTACTGTCTAACTGGGAAGATACCTATATTTTGAACACTAAAACATTATTAACAGAATGTGTCACCTATTATAAATGATTTGTAGATGACATATTTTTATATGGACTAGTACAATGGAATTGTTAAGCAGGTTTGTGGATAATCTGCAATGTTCAACTCAATTATTGTCCTTTGAAATGAAATATTCTGAAGTTAGTATTTCTTATCAAGATGCCAATATAATATTTTGTGATGGTAAGCTTGGCACCAACATATACAAGAAAGAAGTTCAAATGAGTATATACTTATATCCAAAGAGCATGTATCCAAGACCTGTACAATAGCAGAGTTAAATGCCAGCTACTAAGAGGAAGTAGACATAATACTTGCGATACCCAATTCCTTATAGAAGCAAATAGCATGGTTAAACATTTTCAAAGTAAAGGTTATAATAATAAATTAATAAGGTATAATATGGATTATGTATTATCTGAATGTAGCAACATAAGCTGACCATCTTTTTGTTGTAAAATGAATATTGATAGAAGTAGTAGAGACAATAAAAAAAGAACCCTCGGGATCCATTAATAAGTATAATAGATGTACATTTCAGATTAGGAATATAATAGAAAAGAATCGGTCAATACGAAAATAAAATTCAGATATTCTAAAAATAGTTCCTGCTAAACTGAATTTTATTTATAGGAGAGAAAGGAATCTTAAACAATGACTATGCTAGAATGGCTTTGTAAACAATAATTTACAGTTATAAACAAATAAAATAGAACTGTACCTTGTTATAATTGTTTAAATTGCATCTATATAAATACAGACAATAATTTCATACATCCTGTTATTAAAAATAAACTTATTTTTAAGGTAACAGCACCATGCTATATAGCAAATGTGATTTATTTTGCAAATTGTATAAAACGTACTTGTTTTTACATAGTTAAGACTAACTGTAAGCTTAAGGAAATAATTTGTTAATACTTTGAGATGTGTAGGTGTGTTGAAACAAATGCATTATATAAACTTAATGAACTAATGGGCAAGGAACATACATTCAAGTTAAAGGTTATTGAAAAAAATCCTATGGATAAATGTAGTGGTGATTTAATAACTCTTATGGAATTAGCAGAATATACATGGATAAATTATTTTTGAGCTGATTCACCATCAGGGACGAATGTCATGAATAGTCTGAAACCAGTTTTGAAATGGAAACAGTATGCATTTTAAAATGCTTTTATATATCTAGGCTTTGTAACTTTAAAGAATTTTAAATTGGTGTGAATATATTGTGACTTTTTTATGTATTTAATTGGCTGGCATATGATTTTTAAATGGTTTTGCGCACCATAGTGTTTTAGATGTATTGATAAAGAGTGTTTTGTGCAAAAATGTTGCTTATTAAACAGTAGACAGAAGGTGGTTGGAATTTCTTTTCTTGATTTATTAAGTGTTGAATAATTACAAGGAAAATGATTTGGTTACCTATTAGTTAACCCCCCTCCCACCCAGAGTCATCAGTGGTATTTTTGTGCACTCCTTTTGTAATGATCATTTTTTTTTCTTTTCTATTACCAATGAAGTTTCTTGATTTTCAGACTCTTCACTCTTCATAGTAAAAATAAATGCTTTGATTTTCACAAAACACAGGTTGGATTTCAGCTAGAATTCTACAAGATGCTCCCTGGCCACTTGACCTCCATAGTCAATGGACCTTACAAAAAGGTGTACTTTAAGTGGGGTCTATATCACATTATCGAAATTCCAAAATGTCGAACACCATAAGCTCGACCTTAGAATCTTGAAATGTGATATACTCGAACGTTCAGAACAGCAAATTTTTTCCAAGGGAACACAATTGCTGTTCCTAGAATACGCACACACAGCACAAGCACACCAAAATACATAATCCACACATACACACTTCACAGAACCCTACACTAAACCATACATACACTACTAGCTATCCACTTATCTTAACCCAACCCTAACCCTAAGGTCCCTAACTAATGCACACTCACCTTACCAGCTCCCTAACCCTAAGGTCCCTAACTAACACACACTCATCTTACCCGCTCCCTAATCCTAAGGACCCTAACTAATGCACACTCACCTTACCTGCTCCCTAACCCTAAGGTCCCTAACTATCGCACACTCACCTTACCCACTCCCTATCCCTAAGGTCCCTATCACACATTCACCTTACCTCAGTCTGTTCGCACACTTAACCTTAACCTGGTCCTTTACCTATGCACCACAGTCGAGGAAATAGTGAAGCTGCAGAAACAGCGCACTGAATACATTCCCTAAGAAAATATTCAGTGTTCTACAGCTTCGCTATTTCAAGCATTCGCTGAATTGGGGTTGATATTATAACATTCAAAGTTTTAAGACTTCAATGTTATAATATAGACCCCTTTAAGTGGACTTTTCATAATGATCATATGCTGGTCACTGCCATAGTATAACCCAAACCTGAGAGAGCAATTAGATCTTTACATGTACTTGAAAGTTGCACTTACTAGTATGAAGGTTATGCTTTTAGCTAAGGTCCTTATGGGGAGATTTTTCAGCTATGGACCTCCTGATTCCATCACTCAAGCTGGGATTCTGAAGGAGGGTCATATGATAAGTATCTTCTGCTGTGGTATATAGGGCTTTGTAAAATACAGCAAAATGTAAATGTTCCCATAGTGATTTTGATATTTACTTTACCACATCATTTAATTGAAGGTATCTATTTAACATTCTTTGAGGTGTTTGTGTCCTCTGCAACAGACATATACCCACAAAGTTTACTGATTCCTATATACCCCTTCTTTTACTACTAATAGGTGTAACAAACAAGACTAATTGACATGCTTGGTCTTATTTTCACTTGTGTTAGAACACCTTATAATTACAACAGAAAATGTATACACATTCTTCAGCATTAGAATAATTTGGAGCTTTCTCAACAGGCCTCTGCTGAAAATGGGCTTCTACCCAGTCAGATTTTCCTAGTAATCAAATATAAATAAATAATAAATTATCCACGGTGAGCAGATATCCAGGGGAAGCTTCAATCAATGAAATCATGTGATCATTCTACCTGAGATGGTAATTGTTTGCTCCTTTTCAGTACCAGATATAGGACACCTGAAGGGTTTACAGTTTGTCAGTTTACTTATCCAGTGTACCTTTTTTCCTGTACATAGTCTGCCATTGGTAATATTTTAATTTGCCAAATACCAGGATTTTCAGATAGTTCCAATCCTGAAGAGAAGCATTTTGGCTAAGAAGGAAATCTGAGATCTCTTTCATTGCATTGTACTTGAAAATCCAACCAGAATTTCTGTCTTCTGTGTAATAAAATGTCCACTTACATATTAAGACTCATTTTCTATTTGCTTGTTTCTCATTCCTCAATCTTTTAACCTTCCAGAAAGCGATTTTCCTGGATTAAAAAAAAATAGGCCTGATAAAATGTTTCAGTATGAAATATTATCAAATAGCCTTTTCAGTAATACAACACATCAGAAGATTCACCCAACTCCTATTTGGAGGAGGATATCAACACAAAACCAAAAACATCAGGAACAAGTCACATTTTTGCTATATACTCGCTAAAAAAAATCATGCACTTTCACTGTACCATATTTAATGATTGCTTTTAATTTATATCACATTACTCATGTATGAAGCAAAGATAAATGAGAGGCCAAAGTGCTGCAGTCTCCAAGTAAACTGATCAGACTGACAAGGTGGGGATAGTCTAAGAGATCTGTGTGATTGGTACAGCAGGTATAAAGAATTTTACTTATCTGAAATGCAGTGCTCTCCTATAACCTCCCCACAAAAGATTACTAGAGATTTGTTTCATGCCTAACATGCTGTCCATCAGTGATGTGGTACTAAGAGTTTATATTAGGTATTTAGAAAGAAAAGAATGGTAACTGGATTTTTTGTTTAGTTATAAATCATTATGTCATGTGCTGAGTGAATGACAGAAATGCAAGTAAATGCATTGTTTTCTCAGATATCAAAGAAGCAGGTATATATAACCCTTCAGTCTTCTTCTTCTTCTTCTTCTTCTTTCGGCTGCTCCTGTTAGGGGTCACCACAGCAGATCAACTGTTTCCATTTCTTCCTGTCCTCTGCATCTTGGTCTGTCACACCAACCACCTGCATGTCCTCTCTCACCACATCCACAAACCTTATCTTAGGCCTTCCTCTTTTCCTGTTACCTGGCAGCTTCATCCTTAGCATCTTTTTCCCAATATACTCTGCATCCCTCCTCAGCACATGTCCAAACCAATGTAATCTTGCCTCTCTGGCTTTGTCTCCAAACCTTCCAATCTGGGCTGACCGTCTAATATACTTATTCCTAATCCTATCCATCCTCATCACACCCAGTGCAAATCTTAACATCTTCAACTCTGCCACGTCAAGCTCTGACTCCTGCCTTTTTGTCAATGTCACTGTCTCCAACTCATATAACATAGCTAGTCTCACTACCCTCTTGTAGACCTTCCCTTTCACTCTTACTGGTACTCGTCTGTCACAAATCACTCCTGACCCTTTTCTCCACCAACTCCATCCTGCCTATACTCTCTTCTTCACCTCTCTTCCACACTCACCATTACTCTGAACTGTTGATCCCAAGAATTTAAACTCATTCACCTTTGCCACCTCTACTCCCTGCATCCTCACCATTTCTCTATCCTCCCTCTCATTCACGCACATATATTCTGTCTTAGCCCTGCTGGCCTTCATTCCTCTTCGCTCTAGAGCATATCTCCACCTCTACAGGGTCTCTTCCACCTGTTCCCTACTCTCACTACAGATCACAATGCCATCTGCAAACATCATAGTCCATGGGAACCCCTGTCTGATCTTGTCTGTCAACCTGTCCATCACCATTGCAAATAAAAAAGGCCTCAGAGCTGATCCTTGATGTAATCCCACCTCCACCTTAAACACATCTGTCACTCCCACCGCAGACCTCACCACTGTCACACTACCCTTGTACGTATCCTGTACCACTCTTACATACTTCTCTGACACTCCTGACTTCCTCTTACAATACCACAACTCCTCTCTAGGCACCCTGTCATATGCTTTCTCTAAATTCACAAAGACACAATGCAACTCCTTCTGACCTTCTCTGTCTTCTCCATCAACACTCTCAGAGCAAACATTGCATCTGTAGTGCTCTTTCCTGGCATGAAACCATGCTGCTGATCAGTAATCATCACCTCCCTTCTTAACCTAGTTTCCACTATTCTTTCCCATAACTTCATGTTGTGACTGATCAATTTAATCCCTCTGTAGTTACTACAGCTATGCACATCACCCTTATTCTTAAAAAAATCGTACCAAAACACTTTTTTACCATTCCTCAGGCATCCTCTCACTTTCCAAGATTTCATTAAACAATCTAGTTAAAAATTCCACTGCCATTTCACTTAAACACCTCCATGCTTCCACAGATATGTCATCTGGACCAACAGCCTTTCTGTTCTTCATCCTCTTCATAGCTATCCTTACTTCCTCCTTGCTAATCCACTGCACTTCATGATTCACTATTCGCACATCATCCGACCTTCTCTCCCTCTCATTCTTTTCATTTTTCAGCCCCTCAAAGTACTCTTTCCATCTGCTCAACACACTCTCCTCACTTGTGAGTATGTTTCCCTCATTATCCTTTATCACCCTTACCTGCTGCACATCTTTACTAGCTCGGTCCCTCTGTCTAGCCAATTGGTACAGGTCCTTTTCTCCCTCCTTATTGTCCAACCTTTTATACAACTCTTCATATGCCTTATCCTTAGCCTTCACCACCTCTCTCTTTGCCATGTACCTCATCTCCTTATACTCTTGTCTACTTTCTTCATCTCTCTGACAATCCCACTTCTTCTTCGCCAACCTCTTTCTCTGTATACTCTCCTGTATTTCTTTATTCCACCACCAGGTCTCCTTGTCCTCCTTCCTCTTTCCAGATGTCACACCAAGCACCTTTCTAGCCATCTCTCTTACTAGCTCTGCTGTAGTTACCCAGCTATTCAATAACTCTTCACTGCCACCCAGTGCCTGTCTTAACTCTTACCTGAACATCATACACCAGCTATATTATTAATTAGTTATAATTTAGCATAACTAATTTGTTCACAAGTGGATTTTACTTTTTAGATGTTATGATTCAGGGTTGTGATCCTTCTATTGAAAAGCATAATAATGTTTATAAAAAAAGTTTCAAGAAAAAACAACACTCCAAATATGCATGTCTTCCATCTCCATCACAGTGCAATATTTGTTGGAAATCTGACTGATATGGTTGGAGGACATAGAACCCTCTAAAATCTGCTGGACTTCTTCAATAATTCTACACTTTGGATAGTTCAAATCCATAAAGCTAAAATTGTATTGGTCCAATATACTTCAATAACATTCACAGCTTCCCTCTGCCAACTAATGCTAAACTGGTTGGCTAGACCCATTTAGAACCTTCTTTCTATTAATTGGGAAAGGTCCATTACCAGAGAGTACAGTCCTATGATGCAAGCCCCCCTACTAGAGTGAAGAGCATGGTGGTTTATCTTATTCACTAGAGTGAAAAAGTTGGATTTAAATCAGCTATCATAAATTTCTTCATTACTGCTCTAACTCTTCTCATCACATAGGCATCGCTAGATACATTTTGTCTGAATTGAATCATGATTATTCTGACAATGATATGCATTGCTAAGTAAGACGTAAAAGCATGCTGTGTATCATAGTTCATGGCACCATCATAAATTATACATATGCAGAGAATCACGTGACTTAAAGACAGTGCCTCCCCCATGCCCAGACACACAAACATGTGCTTGGGGCAAATGCTGTTAAATGCACTTTTCTTTATCTTTTTTTTCAGAGTTTACTGCTGTTTTTTTTCTGTTGAATGTGGTTGTTGTTGAGAGTAAGAGACTGTCTAATGTAGGAATGCCTAAGATGCATTAGGCATGTGCTTGTGTTGAAAGTAATTACATTTTTCTAATGTTGCAAATTTCGATATACCAAAACGTTTAATATTAGGAGTGGAAAAGCATACACAGCATACACAAGTGTTTCTATATGGACTAGAGAAGGGAATACGTTCATATTAGTGCGTGTCTGATATTTTTAGTGAAGGAATGATAACATGTGTTGTAAATGCTATGCTAAGGTTAGAGTAAAGGCTAGGTAAGGGGATAGAGTTAGTGTTATGTTTGTGAAATTATGCATAAAATGTCTGTGTGTGTGGGCAGGGTGTCAGTTCAGAGTAATAACAGAGAAAGGGTATTTGTAAATTAATGTGTAGGGCTGGGCTGTTAGAAGAAGAGGCATGGTAAGGGTTAGGATTAGCATGCATGAATAAGGTGGTGCATGAGGTCTTGGGCTTAAGGGACCAGGTAGGGGAAAGCATATGATTAGGATTATCATACATGAGAAAGGTGGTACAGGGGTTGACGTCCTACTATCCATCCTTTCTAATGTGTAATAACTGTAATCCTGGTACTACCTTTAATCTGAATCCCATACACTACCTTAAAAAACTCCCTTAACTCAACAATATAGTACATCTAAAGGCACTAATACAGATTTTTTTATTTATCTAATCAATGAAGGAATACATTTATTTTCATAGAGACACGCACACGCACACACACATGCGCGCACACACGCACGCACCCATGCACGCATGCACACATGCACACACACATTATATTCCAAAACTGAGCCTGCATAGCATATAATTTCTCCATTTGTTGAAATACAAATCTAATACTTACTTGGAGGAAAGCAGAATTGTCAAAATACATGTGCATTCTCACATAATCAAGACAAATTAATCTTTCTCCCCACTCCACTCTTCCCAAACTGCTGCTGTCAAACTCAGCTGCAATATTCTGGATATCTTCTTTAACCACTTCTGCTTTGAACACTTCAGCAGAAAACATCACGATTAGGCTAAGGATTAAAATGTGCAAACAATAAGTAGATTAAGTACTAATTTACCTGATTTTCTATATCTTAAAACCCAAATGAAAATACAATATTCATAATACTTGTATCTTGTTGTAACTCGTGGAACTCCTTACCTGCATCCATCAGGTCGATGCCGTCCCTCCCATTCGTCAAAACCATTCCGAAAGACTTCCTAGCCAAAAATCTGCTCTTGCTCAACACAAGGATAAACTATATCCCTAAATGTGAACAAATATCTCTTCATACCTTCCATCTCCCTACTCTCCCTTCTTCACCCACTTCCTTACTTCTATCAGTTTCTCTATCCCAGTTTTCTTTCTAACTATACGATAAGCCTGCTTTTCTCTCTTTTTATATTGCAATTCCTGTTTGTACTATACTAACTTACCCTTAATTTCTCTACAAACTGGGCAAAACTTCTTTAAATATTAAATAATTGTCATATAACTTGCATCTATTCTTAACCAATGTTTTCATATTATGTTTAATTTGGTATAATTATGTAAACACTCTATGCTTTATGTATTATTTTTGAAGCTTGTAAAATTATTGTTCTTAAAATGTCTTGTAATATTTTGGAACTTTCCTCCCCAGGCTTCCATTGAAAATGGCCTCCTGTGCAGTCTGACTTTCCTGATAATCAACTGTCATTAAATAAATAAATTAGACAATATGCAACATAATAAGTAGCATGGATGCTTTATGTTTCTATCTCTGTGGGCATAATGGCCTACTAACGTAAGAAAATCAAATGATTATGAAGCTAAGATTAAGCAAGAGTTTATTAAACCTTACCAGCTAATACTCCCTTTTGAAGATGGCATGTAGACTTGTTAGGAGAAATGTGGTGATCCAAATACAGTACAATATGTTCCTGAAAAATCTCCAGCAATCCATGCAATCACTTTTCACTGTGTGCATCATGTGCAAAGAAAAATGGTTGGATCTTCTTACTACTGCAGTTTGGGCAGCATTAGAAAACAGCAATTGTAATACAGTCACACAGTGACAGACTGTCTGTATCATCTATACAAAGAAATTGCTATGCTATCAGTGCTGCATTGTTTGCATTAAATGCCTGCATAAAAGGCGCTGTGTTCATAGTTCTAGAGTGTGTACATTATCTGCAAACAGAAATGGCTGTATGCAATCAGTGCTGCATTGTGACATCATATGAATACGTAAATAGTCGTATAGTAACAGTGCTTTGTTTTGCATCATGTGCATACAGAAATAGCTATATGCTCACAGAGGTGCCAGGTATACATCATGCACATACAAAAATGGATGCTTACTACAGGATTTGCAAAATATCCAATCAATCATATACACATCCATGTTAATACATGCATGGAGCCAGAAAGCAGTGCATTCTTTTCAATCTTACCTTTAAGCATCCCTGTTACTAGCACTTTCTCTAATACCTAAAAAGATCATCTCTACTTGACTCCAAGTAGACTTTTCTCTATCTGTTAAACCTAGCACTTGCTCCTACAGTACTTATTACCTTGATACGGCACTCTTATAGATAGCACCCCAAAAAGGCAAACCCCCATTTCTCGGTCACCCACATCCCCCGGAATCTCTTTTAAAGTTTTTTTGTCTAGTCCTTCTAGCATGTCGAGGGATCAGTTGCTAGTGTCCTCTCCTGCTCAGCTGGTGAACCTGGGAATATTAAGGCAATGTTACAATTGCCTCATGTACACAGACAACCCTCTCCTCCTCCCACAAAACACAAATACATGCGAGAGATGCAACTATACAGCCAAACTGGAGGCTGAGCTCTCTCAACATAGGACTGGCAAGACCAGTCAGGAGGAGAAGGTTACCACACACACTATAGACCCAGTCTCACATAGTACCATCACAACCTCAAATCATACACATAAACACACAAAGACATACTCGTGGCTCTGATCAAAAATCTACCAAAACAGCAGAGGCCACCAAAGCAGACACCCAAACAACCACCACCTCAGAACACAACACCTGCAACACATAGACCTCACAGTCAGAGTGTCAAACAGTCACAGCCCTTAAGGCCAAACACAATGCCAGACACACTAGTCATTGGTGACTCCATAGTCAGACACACTGACGTCCGCTCACCAGACTGAGTAAGGAGAAGGTCACAGTAAGCTGCCTGTCGGGCGCTAGAATCCGCCACATAACGCAAGCACTCAGGTCTCTCAACAGCAGGTACAAATACGACTCAGTCATTGTCCACACTGGTGTAAACGACCTGAGATGTACCTCCTTGGACTACATGAAAAGAGACATTGAGGAGCTCTCTGATTATGTAGCCCAGGCAGGTATGACCCTGACCTTGAGCAGTATCCTACCTTCACCAAGAATGATGCCACAATACAGAGATAAGATGATCAGCTTTAACAATTGGCTTAAACTCTGGTGTCATTCAAAGGGGATCCAATGTCTGTCTGCCTGGGATGACATGCTGGACAAGCCACGCTGCTTCGCAAGGGACGGCTTGCACCTGTCACCCTGGGATTCGGATATTGGCAAAGGCTCTTGCCACCCCCATAGTGCCTTTTTTAGGCAAGGCTCAAATTCTAAACCTACCACCCTAGAACACAAAAAAGAAAAAAAAACTAAGGGTAATGCTGCTCAATGCCAGAAGTCTAAATCTCAAAATGCACGCACTCGAGGCCCTTCTCAGTATGGAGAACATCGATGTCTGTGCAGTGACAGAAACCTGGTTCAAGGCTCCTGAGAGCACCCCAGCACTATCAGGTTTTACCTCTTATCATGCGTTCCGGCCCCAAAATCCAGACAATACCAAGAAAGGAGGGGGGTATCCATATTCATCAAGGACACCCACACCTCAAGACTGGTGGCAATGCACGATGCATCGGAGACCATCCAGGTGCAATTAACCATAGGCAAGACTGCTCTGCAAATTGTAGCATGTTACAGGCCACCCTCACAAACTCAGGAACCTCACATGGCCTTCCTGAAAACACTAGAGGGATAAATGTATCACCAAACACCATCATACTAGGTGACTTCAATTACCCTAATATAGACTGGGAACACTACTCAAGCCCAAACACCCTAGCCCAAAAGTTCCTCGAATTCATAAACTCAAATGCCATGGAACAACTAGTCACCATCCCCACAAGAGGAGAAAACATACTTGATCTCATCATCACGAACATGGGAGCACAATGTTCAACACCCGAAGTATACCCCTCACTGGTGAGATCAGATCACAAACTAATCTCGCTGGAGGTCCTCATCCCACGCCCACCTGAAATAAAAAAGACCACAGTAAAGAACTTGTCGAAGGTCGACTGCACACTTCTAAAGACTAGTGTGGTCTCCTTTAAGGCCCCGAAGCCGCTCGAAAACAGTACTCAAGCCGCTGAATCACTTACAAATGCCTTCTACCAGCACCTGCAGGACTGCATGGATAAGGCAATCCCAAGCAAAACAAAGACTCTTTGTACCAAAGGCAAGCATCCAGTCTGGTGGACCCCAGCCATAAACAAACTCTACAACAAAAGGAGGAAGCTACTACAAGATAGAGCAAAATCCTTAAAAGGTAAGACACCCTTGATCACTATAAGTAAAAAACTAAGAGCTCTCATAAAATCATCCAAAGCAAATTTTGAGAGAAAAATAGCTAAAGACTCAAAAGACAATCATAAGGCCTTCTTTAGCTATGTTAGAAACCTGGGAGGAAACTCCCAGATATGCTCAGAACTAGTTCAAAATGATGTGAAGATTACTGATCCTACAGACATTGCCAACATACTGGCTGACAGGTTCAGTGCAAACTTCTCCCCCCCCCCCAAAAGGAGAGATATCTATACCAAGCGATTGCAGCCCCCCAAACATCTCCAACGCCCAAGTGAGAACTGCTCTCTCCAAAGCAAAAAACACAGCATCCATGGGACCTGATGGTGTCCCCGGCTGTGTGCTCCACGAACTCAACGAGGAATTAAACCCACAGCTAGGACAGCTGTTTAATCATAGTCTTACTTCTGGATACGTACCCAGGGAGTGGCGCACTGCAACTGTGGTCCCACTTCACAAAGGCGGTGCCTCCACCGACCCTGGAAATTACCGGCCCATTAGCTTGACAAGCCTTATCTGCAAAGCCATGGAGAGGATCATAATGGACCTCATAAATAAAGACATAGGAAATTTGCAGACTTTGGATCCATCCCAGTTTGGCTTTGTCAAAGGCAGATCATGCCTTCTAAACTTGGTTGACTTTTTCGAAACAGTCACCAAAGCCATTGATGAGGGAAAGGCAGTCCATACAGCCTACCTCGATCTGGCGAAGGCCTTCGATACAATACCCCACTCGGGTATCATTGAAAAACTCATCAGCTTAAATGTTAACCCATACATCACAAGATGGGTTGCAAACTGGCTGAGTGACAGAACCCACAGGGTCAGAGTTGCTGGCACCATGTCAGACTCAAAGCCTGTCACAAGTGGTGTACCACAGGGCTCAGTCCTGGGCCCACTCTTGTTTGGCATCTACTTTTCCGAGTACAAGCAAACACAGGAGGGTTATGGCTGACAAAGTTTGCAGATGACTGCAAACTGGGCGCCATAGTAGAAAACACATCTTACACAGATATCCTTCAGAAGGGTCTCACAGAAATGGATAACTGGTGCCAGAGCCATGGCCTAAAGTTAAATGCCAAAAATGCATAGTCATACCCTTCGGGAAAAACAAGGTTACCCCTAGCTACCAAATAGGTGGCAATCCACTGAGCACAGAAGAAGTTATCAGGGACCTGGGGACCCAGGTTGATAGTAGTCTGTCATTCGACACCCATGTAGCTAAAGTAGTTAGGAAGACCTTCTACATTGCCCACCTTATCATGAAGGGATTCTCATCTAGATCAAGGGAGGTCATAGTCTCCCTATACTCATCACTCATCAGACCAATGATTGAGTACAATGCCCCATTCGGAATGTATCTGACCCGACACTTGCAGCAGCTGGAGAGGCCACAAAAGTTCCTCACCAAAAGGATAAAGGGTCTCAAACATCTGTCCTATGCTGCCCGACTGAAAGAACTCCAGCTCTATTCAGTCGCTTACCGCTTGCTCAGAGGTGACCTTTGCCTAACATACAAGGCCATGTCAAACCCAGATTTGATGAATATGCTTCACCTCAAAAAATCTAGATCCATCAGAGCCACAAGGGCGGGAGACTTAAACCTTGACACGGCTATTAATAGGACGTGCTGGAGTGATAGATTCATCACCCAAAGACTCCCTATGCTGTGGAATAAAATCCCGGTATATGTGAGGCAGAGCACCTCGCTGGCCTTGTTCAAGAGAAATCTTGACCAATGGATGGGAGATCGCAGATATACCCCAGGGATTACCTCAGTGTCACTGCTCGACAGAGGCACAGCAAAATAATGGGTGTAGTTCCCCATACTAAAGGGGTGGCGTAAGCCACAAAACTATGGGCTAGGCTTGTAAATGCCCTCGGGCAGATAGCCTAGTATGAACCTATGAACCTATGAACCAGTGTGGCTTGCTGGATGCATCTTTATATCATGAACCTATAATAACACACATTTCACAATTAGTGTAGAAAAACAGCTGGAAAGGTGAATTTGTTCAAAACATAATCAAACAGTATGGTCCAGGAGACAGTAATCTGTCTGCTGCTAGTGTAAACCCTTTAAATTTAAAGCCAGGACACTGGATAACTGGAGATTAAGGGTTGTCTGCTTCACAGTCTTCGTGTGTGTGTGTGTGTGTGTGTGTGTGTGTGTGTGTGTGTGTGTGTGTGTGTGTGTGTGTGTGTGTGTGTGTGTGTGTGTGTGTGCATATGTGCATGCATGTGTGTGTGGGGAGAGGGTCAGTGTGTCCATATTTGTGAGTACCAAAGGATCATGTAGCCATGTCTGTTTTCCACCTTTCCAAGGTTCAAATGGTTGTATTCTTCACAAACTCAAAAGCACCAGTGAAGCCAACTTCCTTACAATAATGCCAAGTTTTATTTAGCATATATTATGCATTTTTTTCTTTGATATTTAAAATTTCTTTGGAACAATTCATCCATTAATAAAGTCTTCTAAAACTTTTTTAATGTGACACTGTCTTTGTGAATTAAATTTTAAAGTGATATAAAGTTCTAAAACAATAAACGAATTCCCAAACATTAATAAAACACTAGGTAAATAATTTAATATAGATGTATCTAACACCACAAATTAATTTCTAAATTATAGCTTTATAGACTTAACTTTAAAGCACTGTTCGGTGTAAATTGCCCATGTAAACCTGAAGGAAATCAACTTTTAAGTGTACTTGTCACATAAGCTCTGTAAATTCAATAAGTTCCTCTAAGCATCTACCATTTGGATTTTTATCTACTTTTTTCCTATTATAATAAATCTAAATTTTATAAAATTAATACAAATTTGAACATGTTTAGTTAGTGCATCGTTTGCCTTTTTTTCCTGATATCACAGCAATGTTCATAAATATGCTTTCTCAAGATTCTTTATGATTTACCCACATAAAATTAATTACATGACTAACAAAGGGCAAGATAAATTATACCAAATGCTCCGCAAATAAAATGAGATGGGCAAATTCAATAAAGCCTACACTAAGTGTACATGATATGTATTCAAGAACATTCTTGGCACATTTTTCTGCTTTCTAGTCAGACAGAAAGATTACACTAACCCCAGAATTCAGTAAAGCTTATATTCCATGTCAGCATAGTTGCATGGCTCGACCATGGAGTTTGGAGCCTGTGCGATCCAGTAAACAAGGCTGGTGGCATGCACGAACCTCCCAGCACTATTCCAGCATGGGCGCAATGGGATAATGCAAATCACCTCATTTGCTGTTGAAAACCATGCAAATTAGGTAAATTTGCGATCCAGGGAGCAGACAGGTATCCATGTTGGAGCTGTGTCCACAGCAGAAATGAATGCGGTTAGCAGCAATGTACATTTCTGTAAAAATAAAAACAGGGGCATGGGGCATATACCTTAAAGTAAAGCATGTATTATGTTCACTGGGCATGCCCATGGCCAAAACTGTGGCCTTTGGCATGTCAAAGTGCTGCAAAATTGTCAAACTCAAAAGTGTTTTTATATATATATGTGGCTGTTTAAGCAGAGTGCAGCAGCGTGCAAACGCGATCATGCAGAAAATTTTAAAACATTAGTAAAAAAGCAATTAGATGTGAAACACTAATTTTGCCATTATAGTGGACAGCATACATACTCATAACAATGACAGGTAACAGTGGTTGCTAAGGACATAGGCTCCGGTGTAGTGGTGTAACTAGGGTATACGCCAGTAGGGGTATGTAAATGAGCTAAATTTATTGAATAGCAAAATGGGAAACCATATCCATGGGTACATAACCATGTAGGAGCTATAATGTGGTGGTGTAAGCAGAAGAAGCAGCTGACATGAAAAGGGGGTGTGTCATGCTTGGTGTAAGCACATTGCAGCTCTGTGGCTTCTATTTGCGCTCAGCTAAGCAAGGGGGCGTGTCTGTGGCTGCTTAGCTGTGCTTAGCTGGTTCAAGTAATGAGTGTGTTCATGTCCAGGTGATGGCCCTTTCTGCTAAGCAATGTTTACACTAGCTGAAACAGTTTGTGTGGTACACTGCAGGGCTTAAACACAGCGGAAATTTTAAAAAAGGAAATAGAATAAAGGAAACTAACTACTATGAATCACTAATACGGACTCTGCCACTCACAGTGGTCCATTCAAAACCCTCAGTAATATAGCTGGCAGGTGGAATGTATTATAGTCAGTAAATCACACAGGCAGCATCTGCAGCACATCAGTATAAAGTATGCAAACACCTTTCAGTCTGTTTGTTTTCCCCCAAACTCTGCACCATTGGTTTACACACACGGGAATTTTCACTGACAAAATGATAGGGACTGCTGCTGCTTTCCTGCATCTCTAAGTGTGACAGAATGAGGGCGGTAGTGAGGATAATGCCAGCCCAGACTGAGGAGAAGAAGAGTGTTCAGACCCAGGGTAACCTTCCATGGGCTACATGAGCTAGAGATACTAGAGCACTACAGGGTAGACAGGGACATACTGCAGCAACTCATTGAGCTCTGCCAGCCTCACCTCAGACCCCAGAGCCAACAGAGGGGAACCTATCCCCGTTGAAGCAAAGATATATGTAGCCTTAAGAATACTAGCTACAGGTACTTTCCAGAGACCTACTGGGGACATCATGGGGGTCTTACAGGCATCCGCATCCAGGGAACTCCACTAACTCCTGGATGCCATGTTATCACATACCAGTGAGCACATTTATTTCCCCAGCACCCCGAGGAGAGGACCAGCAATATGCATCTCTTCCAGCATGTAGCAGACTGCCAAGAGGTACTGGGTGCCATAGACTGCACTCACATCTACATCAAAGCACCACCCAGTGAAGATGGTAGAGTGTACATCAACCACAAGGGCTATCACTCCATCCACTGCCAGGTAGTGTGCAATGCCCAGGGCAACATCATCAATGTGTGTGCTGGCAGCCCTGGCAGCTATCATGACTCCCACATCTGGCATGCCTCACAGCTATACCAGGCATTTGCCAGGGGGGACATCCCGTATGACCATCTCATGGGGGATGCTGACTTTGCACTGGAACCATGGATGATAACACCCATCAGAAATGCACTCACACCCACTGAAGAATGCCATAATGATGCAGACTCACAAACTAAGAACATTATAGAGCATGTATTTGGGATGCTCAAGTCACGGTTTTACTGCCTTGACATATCTGGTGGAGCCTTGCAGTACTCTCCAGCCATACGTGCACACCTGTTCATAGTATGTGCCATGCTACACAATATGATCCTGTGGAAACAGCTGTGGCAGGAGAATCACAGGGAAGGGGCGCATAGCCCCTCACCATTACTAAGGTCTCCACAGGCACAGGGAGACTCAGAGGAGGAACCCCCTGAAGCTGGCTCTGTAGGCAGACATAGGTGTACCCTGTATGTCCTGGTCTTGGCAAAGAGGCAATGCATAACACATACACTGACAACCTAGGGATCCAGGGACTGACATCTCTCTCTGACTTGCCCACACAGTAAAATGGATGCCACGCACACCACACCACACTACCTGTAACTTACCATGTATAGGCTGTGTACTGCATGCATCTGACAGAGTCAGCCCTCAAGCACCATCCTCACAACTGCCACAGGCACAAGGTAAGTCACTCTTCCAAGCAATAGATGAATGGAGTAGTATGTTTTGGTAGCATATCTAAGGTATCACTGCATGTATGCAAGGGAGTGTGGTGGCCTACCAGGATAGCAGCAGACAACTGACAGCTTTGTGGGACAACATGAAATGTCCATCCAATACTGGCTTCCCCAGAGTATGCATTTGTCCCCTAGGTGACAAAATTCACTGCAGTGCATGTGGGGGGCTAGTAAACTGGGGGAGTCATAGGTCACATGCATGGATGTCAATGTTGGGGTCCCACACTCGCCCCTCAGCCTCTCCCAGCAAGTCAGCCATAGAAAACCATAAAGAAATGTCCTGCAAAGGCCCACAAATAGAGATAATGATGAAATATTCCTCTTACAGACTTACACAGTGATATCACAGCAGGTCTTGCAGTTGCATGATGTCTCTGAAGGGTAGGAAGTCTGAAACTCAAATGTCTGCCATTACATTCTAACCTTTCGTCTTTAGTGATATGCCATTTTTCTCCAAGACAGGCACAGCACTATGCTAAATGCAACCAAAGAGTAAAGCCAACATCTGCACAGTCTGTGCAAATGTTTACAGTTGACAGGTATGGCCCCCAACACACCTGTGTCCCCATAGAAATGCAGTAACATGTATGTTTGTAGGGCAATAGTAGCAAAGCACACATTCCCATGGCTGCCCAATCAGCTTAATAATGTGTTGCATGTTCACAATATGCAGGGTTCAGTGAGCTATGTATATGCGTGGTTAATACTGTCAGGAAGTGGGCAGCACTTACTCTTGGCTGTTGTGATAGTGGCCTACGTACAGTAATGTGGTTGACAGGGTCCATGTTCAAAGACTTTCTGTGCCAACTATTTTGCATGCAGCTGCACCTACAGTAGGAGTTGCACACACTGTCCAGAAGTCAATATCTGTCACTGCAGGAAAGCTGGACAAGTCAGGGACAGGGAGACACACATATGGACAGTACACATTGTGGAGTAACTTACACAGTGCCTTGTAGGACAGCAGGTACCTGAAAGTCAGTGTACTACCAGGTGTTAAATGGCTGCCACTTACTTTGTCCAAACTGAAAACAAGTCACTGGCCAACATCCATACCCCTGGAATGACAGGCTGTCACAGAATGGCCACAAGTATGCCTTGCATATCTCTTCTGCTTGTTCTAACATTGCATTTTCCTGTCAAACAAGAAAGGTTAATGTCAAAACATCAATGGCAGACAGTGGAGAAGCAGATGTCATACCCATAAGAAAAAGTAAGTTTATACAAAACCGGCCTCCCACCTGTCTGTTTGGCAGAGCATTATTAACACCCTGTCCCCATGTGTGGGCATGTGTCTGACTAACATACATAGGCCTATACAGATGTCAGTCTGTGACAGGTTGACAACTAGGGCCTACATGTAGCCTCATAATAACATAGCAACACAAACTGTCTGAGGTATTATCATTATGGATCATCATGGATTATCATGGACCTCATTAACAGGGACATTGGCAAACTCCATATACTTGACCCTACACAGATACAGTCTGCCTTTCTCAAGGGGAGGTATGTCAGTGAATTCTGGATGACTTCACTGAGACAGCCAACAAAGGCATGCACAATGAAAAGATGGTGCATTCTGGCCACCTTGACTTGTTCAAAGCCTTACACACTATTCCCCACTTGGCCATGGTACATGAACTCTGTCAACTAGACAGCAATCCATATGTTACCGGATAGGTAGCAAACTGGTTCATTGATAGAGCCCACATGATCATAATAGGGGTAGCCAAGTCAAGTAGTGCACATTTAATGAGTGGCATACCCCAGGGATTGGTCTAGAGGCCTCTGGTATACGGGATATACTTCTCTGAGGTGCAGGCCAAAAACTTTGGCCTATGGCTGATCAAGTTGGCAGTTGACTGCAAGCTGGGAACAGTCATCAATACCCAAAGTGATGTGGATGTCCTACAACGGGGTCTCAACAAAAGAAATGACTGCAGCTAGAAACATGGTTTCACACTGAATGCATGCAGATGCATCATCATCCCCTTTGGGGAGACTGACTTCCCCATATATTGTCACAGTAACAACAATGTCCAACATATACAATCAGTAGTGAGGCATTTGGCCACCAAGGTTGATAGCAACCTGAAGTCTAAGCACCAAAAGCTTCATAGATGGGCCAATACAAAAGTAAGGGTATCTCATCCAGGGACAAAGAGGTCATAAAATCCATGTATTCTAACCTTATAAGGCCAATTATTTTCTACAATGCCCCCTTCGGTATGTACCTCACAAAGCACATGCAGCAGCTGGAGAGACCACAGAGGTTCCTCACTGGGAGAAACCAGGAATCCAAACACCTAATCTACCACAGATAAGCTAACAGCACTGCTCCTCTACTCAGTTCCATACAGACTCCTTAGATTTGGCCTCTGTCTGTCATACAAAGCAATCCAGACCCTGTCTTGATGGGTCTGTTGCACATCTGGAAGTCAAGGGCCACTCGATCAACCTGTAGGCACAGCATCAACCTGGTCTGTGATATCAATAGGGCTTGTTGGTGTGACAGATACATGTCCCACAGACTACCAAATCTGTGGAATACACTCCCTGTCCACATCAAGCTGAGCACCTCAATACCTCTTGTGAAGTGCTCCGGTATAAGTGCATGGAAAACAGAAAATACAGTCCTGTGATTCCACCTGTGTTCTTGCTGTACAGGGACTCTGGGTGCTGACATGTCTTAACATGAGCTACACTGTCATCTGTGAGGGTTATAAGGGCTTCTGGGTCAATAGCCTTGTAACCTCATGTCAACCTATCGACCAATAAACAAATGTTTGTCACTGGTTCACCACATTACTGTATACTGCTCTGCCACTGGCATACCTGGAAATCAGAGTGCTATATGGAAGATACCACACATATAATGGACATCTCTGCTCAGTAAAATGCACTCTGTACCCACACCCATACCTCTCAACCTCTTAGAGCAAGACATCTGGACAAGGTCATAAATAAAAGTGGGGCAAAAGCCCAAAAATATGGACAATATTTAAATATTGCTCTCTCAAACTTAGAAAGTTGATGAAATAACAGGTTTTGCATTATCAATAATTTTCTGAAGGTTATGAAGTCTGAAACTCAAATGTTCTGTCATTATTTTCTAACTTCAGTCTTTAATTATTTGCCACTGACTTGTCAGAAAACCACAGTTTTATGGAAAATGGACCACAATTATGAGACAAACATCTGGACATTCTGCAAAAAACTGTAGAGTTGAGAGTTATGAGTCACTGTCACACCAGGATATAACTTTTAAGTTAAGAAGAATAACACACAAGCAGGTGTTCCCCAGCCAATATATCACTGAGGTGCTGGACTGTTTACACAGCTTCATCAGACAATCAGCTGTAGCCACATCTCTTAACTGGCCATATTGGGCAAGAATGTCTATAGTTTGGCTCATAATTTTGGTCTGTGCATAATACATCTTGTATTTCTCAGGTAAATCACCATGATGATCTGAGGATTTCTGTCAGTAAGTAATGACACAATACATTTCAGTGTCAGACGTCATATATGTCAGAAAATATCTCCTAAAGCAAATCCTATTAAACTAGCAACTTTCCACATTAATAACAGCAATATTTATAGTATCTCCATATGTTTAGGTCACTGTCCCCTTTTTTTGGCAGGTTATGTCCAGATTCCTTGCACTAACAGGTTGAGAGGTATGGCTGTAGCACACAAAATCCTGGACTAGAGTCCAACTATCTCTGGAATGGAGTCCCACTCTTACTATAGAAGGTCATACTGGGCATGCTTCTACACTTAGAGAATTACAGCCCATGTCTAAACTCACATAGGACTATATAACTGTATTGTGCATAGATGTCTTTGCATACAGACAGCTATGTACACCTTTACTGACTCTACCCACACCCATCAGACAGGATTACCCTCAGCTAGCTGTAGGTGGCCCAAATGTGATATATATGCATCTATTGTGCATGATACACAGACATATACATGGGCAACATATAACAATATTTCAAGCATATATATACACATAGACATGGGGAAGAGAAAGACAGACAGAGATAGAGAGAGAGACACAGGGAGACACACATAGAGAGTGAGTCATACACAGGGATACCTTGGATGGAAGAGAGTGATGTCCTGATGCAGATAGACACTTGCATACCAGTTGTAAACAGTTGCATATGCCAGCATGAAGGAGAGCTCCATTGTGTAATAGTACTGAGGTAGCGGTTGTAATATCACATCACTTGCATGTGTGTGTATGTGTGTGCATGTGTGTGCATGTGCGTGTGCATGTGTGTGTGTGTGTGTGTGTGTGTGTGTGTGTGTGTGTGTGTGTGCACGCGCATGTGTCTGTAGGTTAAAGTATTATGAGGCCTTTCCCACTCAGTACATTTCCCATTGCCCTACTTTACAAGATCTGCTGATGTCATTAACTTTGAAAATACCTTTGGACAGTTGCTAGTCCTATATGTTCTGTGGCATGTGCAATAGCTGTGTAACACTATAGTACAAATAACTAGATTGGTAGGCATTCTAATCTCAATTTTGGTAAATGTAAGTGTGTGTGTGTTTGTAAGTTAAAGGTGTTTAGGCCATTCTCACCCAGTACACTTCCCATTGCTCTACTTTAGCAGTCTGGCTGATGTCAGTCACCTTAGAAGTACTTTTGGACAGCCATTAGACCTGTAAACTCTGTGACACATGCAATGGCTACATAACAGTATAAAACAAATAAGTAGGTAGGCAGGGATTCTAATCTCAATTCTGGCAAATGTGTGTAGTTTAAAGCATTTTGAGCTCTTTCCTACCCAGTACACTTCCCATTGCCATACTTTATGAGGGCTGCTGATGTTGTTCTGCCTAGAAGCATGTTTGGATGGCCCTCAGGTCTATAAGCTCCATGGCACGTGCAATAACTACATAACAGCATAGTACAAATAACTAGATAGGCAGGGGTTCTAATCTCAGTTCTGGCAAGTGTGTGCATGTTTGCAGGTTAAAGTATTTTGAGGCCTTTCCCACCCAGTACACTTCCCTTTGCCATACTTTACAAGGGCTGCTGATGTTATGCACAGCCCTCAGCCCTGTAAAGTCTCTGGTGCATGCAATAACTATGTAACAGTATAGTACAAATAACTAAATAAGCAGGGGATCTAATCTCAATTCTGGCAAGTGTGTGGGTGTTTATAAGTGTGTATGTTTGCAAGTTAAAGTATTTTGAGGTCTTTCCCACCCAGTACACTTCCCATTGCCCTGCGTTACAAGGACTGCTGATGTTATTCACCCTAGAAGTACCTTTGGACAGCTCTCAGCCCTCTAAGCTCTGCGATGTGTGCAATAACTACTTAACAGTATAGTACAAATAAATAAATAGGCAGGTGTTCTAATCTCAGTTCTGACATGTGTGTGTGTGTGTGTGTGTGTGTGTGTGTGTGTGTGTGTGTGTGTGTGTGTGTGTGTGTGTGTGTGTGTGTGTGTGTGTGTGTGTGTGTGTGTGTGTGTGTGTGTGTGTGTGTGTGTGTGTAGGTTAAAGTATGTTGAGGCCTTTCCCATCCAGTACACTTCACATTGCCATACTTTGCAAGGGCTGCTGATGTTATTCACCTTAGAAGTACCATGGTACATGCGATAACTGCGTAACACTGTAGTATAAATAACTAGATATGTCAGGGTTCTACATGCACTACTGATAACTGTAATACTGTGTGTATGAGACCCATATCCTCTGGGGTTATGGGTTATACCATTTTGAGGCATGTTCCACCCAGTACAGTTCCCATTGCCCTACTTTACAAGGTTCGTTGATGTCATTCACATTAGAAGCACCTCTATACACTCTTTAGCCTTAAAAGTTCTATGGCATGTGCAATAGCTGATGAATGCTATAGTACTAATAATTAGGTAGGTTGGGGTTCTAATCTCAATACTGGCAACTATAGTACTGTGTGTGAAGCATATCCCCTGTCATTGTTGTATGTGTGGTGGTTATACCATTTTAAGGTCTGTTGACTCCCTCCCCATGGCATTACTTTAAGGAGGCAGTTAATGGCATCTGCCGTACATGTACCATGTTAAGCTATACATGCCATATCAGTCATCTGTACAGATGTTCATGAAATATCCAGATGCTTGCAACCTATATGTGGTCTGTGTCCCCTAACAATGGGCATTTATGAGTAATCATTGCAAAATATGTCACAGTTACTGTAGTGACTGACATGTCAGCATCGGACTTCATACCTGTCTGAAACATCATGCTGATACAAAGTCTGTTACTCTATCACTTGTCCAGGTATGTAAGAGCAATATATGAGACCAGTTGCTATTTTGGGTGTTTTATCCCATCATCCATGAAGGCATTCCCAAGATTACTTGTTGTAAGAGGTAGTAAGTTATGTCCTCAGCATATTATCTCTGTGGTGCATGCAATGTGTACGTAGCACTATAGTACTCTATATAGTACTCTATAGTAATCTATTGGCAACTGTGTATGTGTTTCTGTATGCATATCCCCTGTGGCTGTCTTTATTGTGTGTATGTGATGGTTATACCATTTTGTGTGTACCCTGTTAACTCCCCCATTGCCAACCTAGTTGCATCCCCTACAGATGTCATCCACCTTACAAGCACAGTTACACAGTTTCTAACACGAAGGCACCAGGGTGCATGCAATCATCATATCACTGTGTATTGTACATAAATAGATAGATGGGCCATCTAATATGAGAAGTGTCAACTCTGTGTGCATGCGTGTTTCAATGCATGTCCCCATGCAGCAGTGTATGTGTGTTTCAGGTGGCTCTACCATGTTAAGGGCCTCTGAACCTACCACTGGAAATCCTAGCAACCCCTGCAATTGTCACCCACTTGAATAGTATTGGCAGACACTGCAACACTACATTACTTCTGTGGTGTTTCTGTTATGTATCTAGCAGTATCATTTGTAAAACTGGGCAGGTAGAGGTTCAGATATCAGCAGGGGCAGGTCATGAATGTGTGTGTCTGTGTGTGTGTCTGTGTATGTGTCTGTGTGTGTGTCTGTGTGTGTGTCTGTCTGTGTGTCTGGCTGTGTGTGTCTGTCTGTGTGTCTGTGTGTATCTGTCTGTCTGTGTGTCTGTCTGTCTGTGTGTGTGTCTGTCTGTGTATCTATGTACCAGCATACCTCAACCACTCAGAGAAAGACATCTGGTTAAAGCCATATGGGAAGCTGGGGCAAAGAGCAAACACTGAGTACATCCTTCACATATTGCTGTGGCACACATGGGAAATAGCTGAACAGGTCATGCATTTGAATGCACCTTCCAAAGGGTATGTGCTGTTACATGACAACATCCGTCATTAATCTGCAATGTCAGTCTGTCAAGATTTTCCAAAATGTTGGCCAGAAAAATGCATGTTTATGACACATGGAAATAAATTATGTGCCAGAAATCAGGACAATCTGCAGACATATGCAGAGGTCAAAGGTATGACCACCGTCTGTACCCATACCTCCCAAGCTGTTAGAGCAAGAAATGTTTACAAAGCGATAAATAACGGGGTGACAAAGGCCACATAATAGGGACATTTTTCAAATACTGATGCTGCAAACATATAAAGGTGATAGAATAACAGGTTTTGCATTATCATAGAAAGTTTGAAAGGTATGACGTCTTTAACTCATAATGTCTACCATTATTTTTTGACATCAACCCCCAATTATTTGGCAATGATTTGCCAGAAACACACAGGTTTATGAGAAAATGGACCAAAAATATGAGGCAAGAATCTGGACATTCTGTGGAAATCTGTACAGTTGAGAGGAATGTCTGTACCACCGTGCAGGTTGCAGTCCATGTTTGGCAAGGTGTAACCTATGACAACAACTGAAACAGTAAAAAGAGGCCCCAAGACTGTAGGATAAGAAACATGTCACACAGTTCTGTACTGATTGCATAGAGCAGTTATGGCACATCTGAAACACCTTAATGTTATGAGGAATACTGCAAGCTAAGGTAATGTTACACAAAGAAGGTGTCATAGTAGTAAACCAGAGGAAGTCTTGTGTGTTGCACTTGCCATGGGCATGGTATGTCCAGACAACTGTCACATTACTATAAGTTGTGTCCCACACTCAACATTTGATAATGTCACACACATATGTGTTGCCTGTGTGTACAATATGTAGACAAGTGAAGGCCCTGTAACTATCTGGTGCCCACAAGATAGGTGAATCTGTTGGGGTTAAAGTAATGGCTAGGCTTGTGAGGGACCTAGTGCCAGTACTCAAGTAACCTCCTCTGTATGTATGAGCTTGTAGTACTACAGAACACCCAGGTGACATGTATGAAGGCTAGCTGGCTGTATCAAGGAGTATGTATGCAAGGTCACACTGTCGTCCTCCAGTGTCCCTCACACACTGTTGCATGCATACACACCTGGTAAATGTGTACATATACAGCTGTACATTGGCTCTTAAAATGGTCACTGTTTCCACTCTGCCATACTTATTGTTGCTAATGTCAGCAGGCCCACAGCCTGCAGACACACAGACACCTAGAACACAAACAGAATACAGTATATGAGACTACAGTCAGTCAGCAGTACTAACAGCTATAATGCATCATGGCTAAAAAGGTCCATACACTTTGATGTGTTCCCATAACAATTGCTAGCAGACAGCACCTTACACAGCATTACATTACTACACTGTACTATATTCACCTTGTGTATCAGACCCATATTGGCATGTCCCTGCATCAATGCTATGGATAACAGGGATGTGGCATATGTATCAGCACATACACAGGGTGTGATGTGGGTTTGCCAAAGGCCAAGGCTGGGCCATACCGTTGACATCATGTGTGTGTGTGTGTGTGTGTGTGTGTGTGTGTGTGTGGCTGGAGGGGTGTTGCTCAACTGGGCTGTGCAGAGGAGCTGTGTGTGTCTGGTGGTGACCTGCCTGTGATAGAGATGTACGAGGCCAAATATAGTACTACTACCTGATGTTGACTGCTGTCTGCTGGATCCGTGTCCCTGACGGCACTGGTCAAGACCATGTGCCCATTACCTGCTCCGTTGCGGTGTGGACAGCACCCTGCATTTGGTAGTGCTGGTGGTACTGCCACTACAGGAGTGTGAATGTGCATGGCCATGTGGACTCTCAGCTAATCTTGTTGCTGACCTACATCCACGTGGCCGACACCCTACTACGACCACATGCTCAAGCACAGATATTGCACGGTTGAACAGTGACAATGTCTCACCCCCACTGTCTATCCATGACACCAGGATAATAACATATGGCATCACTGAGGCCATGGAGGTCATCATGCATGACAGGAAGTATTGCATTCATGACTCTGAGCATCTGTCTGGTGTTGTGTTCTGAATTTGCCTGTGTCTCCATGACAGACCGAGACTTGCAACTGGTGACACCTGCTGTGACACTTGCAACAGGGGCTTGAAGGGCAGCAGTCCTCCTTTGAGCACCCCTGACTATCTGCCTGTGTGGAACCTCACCTGCTCTCTGGCTATGGTTAGTGTCTACACTCACACTTGCCATAATCACCACACAAGCCTGTTAAATGCCACCACCCTCCAACTGTCCATTATCTGTGGCTACTGGGGACTGGGTATGTGTGGGCATACTGACTGTGAGCAAGGACATTGTGTGAGAAAGTGGGATACCAACCAATGGCACAGATTCAGCCCCCAACAACCCCACCTATGTCTCACTATGACCAGCATCATCAACAGAGTCTGCAAAAACACTGATATCAGGTTGTGAGGGGGGGGGATACCAACCACCATGTTCACCAGTGAGAGGAAGACAACATATCTAAATTAATACCTGCACTATAATATTTTCTGATGCACACACACACACACACACACACACACACACACACACACACACACACACACACACACACACACACACACACACATACAGGTGAGGTGGCGCAAAGGCATTATACAGACCACACAATTTCTGAATGATGACATGCACGATACACAATCAGACCACAACAGACACACTCTGGACAGGCCCTTAACAACATGCAGTGCAACTATGTCCACTTAATGTTTCTACTAATATACACCTCTGAGATACATGAGGAGTGGTAGTAGGTGATGGACCTTCATCTAACACACAATGCACCCATGTTGACAATATGGATGTACCCCTGTATAGCACAGTGGCAACACCTACAGAAATATTACAGGTCCAGCAAATAGGATCCTATGATGACCACTGTGATACACTGCAGTTAACCCCACCACAAGTGTACATGTACATATTGTAATATGGCTAAGAGTAACAGTTGTGTGCATGGAAAAATCCATGCCCTTGACATGCCTAGGGTATTGTTGAGCCATAAATATACATGTCCATACTCACCGGCTTATGGCTACTGTTCCCCAGACAGACCACAGTGACCTATGTAGTTGTGGGGGAGACATATTGTCAGCACACTCACATGTGGCATTGGTACAGATAAATGATGCATTTCAGAACATGTACAGTACAAGTATGATACTACACAATTTGCTGTCATTCACTATAGATGTGCACTTGTGTGCATTACAAAACCCCACCCACAAATGCAGTTTGACAAGACATATGCATCTAGATGCTCCAAGAATGCCAGTATGACTGATACAGTATTGAAGTTATGTCCACTGGGGCCTTGCCTGGACGATCCTTGCCTATTGTCTGGGTGCCACCCTCCTCCTCGACATAGGTGTGTACAGTTTCCTAGGGTGCAGTGGCTGCCCCAAGGTTGGAGAGGAAGTCTTCTGTTTGTGTCAGTAGGGCCTGTGTAGCAGGACCCCACCTGTGGCTGTATGGTCCCTGGTCACAGCTGCAGCCATTTGCCGGACATGGTGGATAAGGTCACTGGCCCTGCACCTGACCAGTTCATAGGCTTGCCCGTGCTGACCCAGATTGTTAACGGTTGCCACTAGTTCAGTCCACAGGGCAGTCTGTTCTTGAAGCTGCTGTCTGCTCTTACCAAACAAGACTGTGTGATGCAGTCTTACGGCATCAAGTATTACTGCAGTCTCAGTGTCAGAAAAGGCTGGTTGGTGCTGTTGCGACATTCCACCTTAAAGACTCTAACAGGGAAACACATCACAGACCTCATACATTGGGCACCATTATGTACAGATCATGCACATCCACATTTACTAGCACTAACCACCTCTAAAACTCACATAATGCCCCTTCCATCTATCAGCACAGTATGTATGAGGGTAGTTTCACCATATTGGCATTAAAGCATGCATTGCACTCCTGATCCTGATGTTTCATGTTCCCCCAATGAGGACCATTAATGTGCATAATCCTCCATTCATCATTCACATCAGATGGCACATGCAGCAGCTGAGGACATCACAGAAGTTCCCGACCAGGGCATACCAGCCCATCAGACATCTACCGCACACCTATAGGCTATGTAGCCAACACTCTACCCAGTGTCATATATACCCCTCAAGAGTTACCTCACTCTGGCATGCCAGGCAATCACACACTCCACATTGCCAGGTCTACTGCATGAGTACAGGTCATGCTCCAGTCTGTTAACACACACACACACACACACACACACACACACACACACACACACACACACACACACACACACACACACACACACACACACACACACACACACACACACACACACATACAAACAGCCTCCACCTGGTAAGTAACCTGGACTGGCCTTGTTGACAGCTTGGATGTCTGTCAAACACAATCATCCTGCAGCAGAATGGACACCCTGTCCACATCAGGCAGAGTAGCTACCTAAACCTTTGCAGGTGTAACATGGTCAACTGGATGGTTAATGGCACATACACCCTTGGGATACCAGCTGTGTCCCTGCTGGATGGGGACATCAGCTGCTGCCTTGCATATACATGGGCTAACACGTGGCCTAGGGATATGGCCACTCAGGGCCCACAGCCTAGTAACCTGGTATGGTACATGCACTACCAATTGGCCTGACTGCTGTGACAGACTGTGTTGTTATGTGTCCACACACATCAGTGCCATCAACTGCTGAGTGTCCCTTATAGGCAGTGTTACAGCACCATGTACTCAAGCCTACATCCCACAAATAGGTGAGTGCTCCTACAGGTGCATGTGGACATTTCAAAACATCTGAGATACACAATAACTGAGATCAGTGCAAATGTGTTGTAGGGTGACCTCATAACTGTCTGACATCTTCAGCATCTAGATGTTTGTGGAATGTGTACATGTGCTTGAAAGATGTAGACCCCCCCCCCCCCGCCAGACAAATGTGTATTTCCACACACCAGTTGAACAATACATGATGTTTGTCCACATAGTTTTGGGAATGTGCCTGTGGCATGCCAGATCCCTGTGGGCACAGTGATGGTACCTGGGTATCTGGTACTATATCCATTCCCTTACATTGTATGCTCAGTATGTACACACTGCTGCTGACCCAGTGCCAGCATCCACCAACTACTACTACCTATAACTTGCTGTCCTGCTGCAAGAGGTCACCGGGTATTCTAGCCATAGGTGTGAGGCAATTAGATACAGGGTGGAATATGCACTCACCTAGGCAGAGTATGTCAGGAATGGTCAAGGAGACCTGGAGAATCTGTGAAATAACCCTGTATGATATTGTCAGACTGAGAGGGGTTCAATGACGGTACATGATGTGATATGCCACCTGTATCTACCAGTATGTACTGTCAGTGTGTTACCCCTGCACTGGCCCAATCATCAGGGAGACTAAATACTCAACACTACCACCAGTGAGGGATGTACACAATGGCAAGATGACAAGTACATGCACATTAAAGTACAATTGCCCTTCAGAGCACAGATAGGTCACAGTCACTGTGCCCTCTCTCTATACACATCCTCAATAACACTCCACACTGTCACACCTATGAGGTTAACATCTCAGCAGAGTTGTCAACCCAAAACATCTGTCAGCCTCTCTGTCCATCCAACCAGTACTTCAGGACCCTGGCCAACTAGCTGACACACACACTTTGCTATTTGAGTTTTGACTCACACACACACACAAACACTCAGACTCCTGTTAAAGTCTGACACATCTTTACTACCTATGGGCCCTTCAGCCCAGACTTTAAGGTAGTTCTGACTGTCACAATCCATCTCTTTAACACCTACTGCAAGCCCCTCAACAAAGAGTGACAAATCCTACTGTGTGATGAGCCTATTAGCAAAATGGTAAGTGTGACCTAGACCAAGACTATTGGAGTGAGCTATACAGTGTCACCACATGCATATGCAAGTACGCTAAGAGCTGACTTAGTGCTATACAGACCAGACACAATGACAAGGTGTAATGATATGTGATAATAACTAATAAAGGAACAAGAGAATAGTCTATCAATGCAGTAGCTAGACAGTTCAGACTCACAGGGATTCATTTATGCCAGCATTGCTGGACAGTCTGCAATACATACAGGAAACATGTAAGGTACTAGGTGCACAGGTTCATAGGATGATACTAGGCTATTGGCCCAGATGTGCTCATAAGCCTAGCCCACATTTTTGCCCATGTCCCTTCAAAGTCAGCACCTGTTTCCCCTGTCCAGCTGGGACACAGGTGGGATCCCAGGGGTGTAATTTTTGTTTCCTATGCAGTCATCCATCTTCTTAAAGGAGGCTAGAGAGGTACTCTGCTAGACATGGGGAAGGGGTATATTTTACAGACAGTGTATTGTTTGAGACACAAGGCTACCCTGCCAACAAGTACTATTCATGTTACAGACCAGCTGAGGGCCTTGTGTGTGGGTTGCAGAAGTGGGGTTTGTTTAGGGATATGCATAAACTCCATCAAGGCTGGTTTGGGAATGGCCTTGTTAGCCAGACACACATCATCTATGATCAGTCTGTATGAGACTGAGTAGAGTGCCAGGGCTTTCAGCCTATCATTATAGGATATGTGTTGCAGACCCCGGATTTTCCTGGTCAGGAACCTCTGTGGCATCTGCAACTGCTGCATGTGGTTGGCAAGGTACATGCCAAATGAGCCATTGTACTCGGTAATAGGTCTGATAAGGGAGGAGTACAGGGATGCTATGGCCTCCTGGTTCCTGGATGACATAACCTTATTTGTGAAGTGGGCCATGTAGACAGCCTTCCATACAATGGTGCCAATGAGGTGGGAAACTGTCAGGTTGCTATCAACCTTGGTGCACAAGTCGGCTCACGCCTGATTGCATGCTCAGTACATTGTTATTACTGTCATAACTAGTGTGAATGATGGCTACCACAACAAGGATAATGATGCATTCCCTAGCATTCTGTTTGAGGCAATGCTTCTGGCACCAGTCACTATTTTGGGTAAGGGCCTCTTGGAGGATGCTCACATCAATAGGGGGATGTAAAACTGTGGCCAGCTTGCAGTCATCTGTAAACCTGGTCTGCCACAGACCAATGATTTTCTTGCACCTCAGAACAGTATATCACAATCAGTAGAGGCCCCCAGAATGATCCCTGGGATACACCAGTCTTAAAGGGTCTACTACTAGAGGTGGCTTCCACTACTTTGACAGAGTGGGTACTATCATTGAGCCAGTTAGCTACCCATCTGGTAGCATACAGGTTGATGCCTAGCTGTGTAGACTTATGTATTATGGCCAACTGGGGATTATTGTCAGAGGCTTTGGCTAGGGGAAGGGAGGCAGTGTGCACCATCTTCCCCTCTTCCATGTATTTGTTGACTGCTTCATAGAAGTTGACCAGGTTAAACTGGCCTGATCTTCCTTTGACAATTCCAAACTGTGTGGGCTAAAGCATTTTGAGGTTGCCGATGTCCCTGTTTATAAGGTCCTTGATAATGCCTTCAGTGGTCTTGCAGATCAGGCTTGTTAGGTTGATATGCATATGACTGGCTAGGTCAGTGGATGCTCCACCTTTGTGTAGTGAGGTGACAGTGTCTGTCCTCCATGCAGATGGGATAACACTGGTGCTCAGGCTTTGGTTGACTACAGTGTGTAATGGAGCTGAGAGGTCATGCCTGAGTTCATGTTAGATGCAGCCAGGGATGTTATCAGGTCCCATGGAGACTTCAGTTTGTTGCCTTTGAGAGGGCATTACAAACCTGCTCCATGGTGATGAGTGGAGGGGGGGCAGATGCTTTGCATGTCTTCCTTTACTGATGGGGGGACAGGGTGGTGAGGGTTTCACTTAACCTGTCTGCAGCAGGTTGGCCATATCTTTGGCATATGTGTATGCTGTGTTATTGACCACCAGTACAGAGCAGATTTGAGTGTTGCCTCTAAGATTGCAGACATATGTGAAGAAGACCTTGTGATTGACCTTGGTGGATGTGTCCAATTTACACTCAAAGTTAGCCTTAGAATAATTCACCTTTTACCTTATTTGCTTGTTCAGACAAAGGTGAGATTGCTTACAATTTCGCACCTGCTCCTTCTTGACCCTGTACAGCCAATATTTCCACCTATTATGGATATTGTGTATTGCTGTTTATCATCACAGAGGTTTACCCTACCTTGGCAGAGATGATTCTGTCCAGTCAGGTACTGCTAAGTCCATACAGCTGTGTAGGTGCTCATATAGATGTTTGTTGTAGGCGTGGACAGAAAGTCATAACACAGTTAAACACTTTTCCAATTTCAACCTAGTAATTATAATCAAACTAGTAATTATTTCTGTTTCAAGGCAATACAACAACCTGTAGCTGCAGACATTTGCGTCTGTTTGATGCACTGAAACTAAGATTACACATTTGTAAAACAAGTACAGCATATTTAGCTGATGTTCTGCAACTCAAGTCTGTATGTTTGAGGCTTCCAACTACTACTATTAATACATGCATGTGCACAGTTAATACTTGATATACATTTCTGTTCTTTTTCAGTATGGCACACTGTGTTTACACTCTTGCAGCTCAGTCATAC